>NW_025958923.1:0-48955 GCF_023159225.1 Perognathus longimembris pacificus | reverse complement strand
ACAGCTGGAGCTTGTTAAGGTAATTACACAGGGGAAAGGATAATGTACTGGGAACTCCTCAGAAGAATCTGATTTGTGGTGAGGGGAGAGAGATAAAAGATCATTTAAGAATGAGATGAACATGCTGCATACGTAGCTGTTTATCAGTAAATATCTCCACTGAGATTAAGAAAAGCAGTAGCTTAATAAATTAAGTACTTCCTGGTATGGTTACTGTACTGGCAACTCCCCAAAAGAATCTGGATTGTGGTGAGGGAACAGAGAAAAAAGCTCATTTAAGACCTGCACTTACGAAGGGGGTAGGCAGCTGTATATCAGGGAGTAAACCTTCTGAGAATAAAAACAGCTGGAGCTTGTTAAGGTAATTACACAGGGGAAAGCATAATGTACTGGGAACTCCTCAGAAGAATCTGATTTGTGGTGAGGGGAGGAGAGAGATAAAAGCTCATTTAGGAACGACATGAACATGCTGCGTAGGTAGCTGTTTATCAGTAAATATCTCCACTGAGATTAAGAAAAGCAGTAGCTTAATAAATTAAGTACTTCCTGGTATGGTTACTGTACTGGTAACTCCCCAAAAGAATCTGGATTGTGGTGAGGGAACAGAGAAAAAAGCTCATTTAAGACCTGCACTTACGAAGGGGGTAGGCAGCTGTATATCAGGGAGTAAACCTACTGAGAATAAAAACAGCTGGAGCTTGTTAAGGTAATTACACAGGGGAAAGGATAATGTACTGGGAACTCCTCAGAAGAATCTGATTTGTGGTGAGGGGAGAGAGATTAAAGCTCATTTTGGAACGACATGAACATGCTGCGTAGGTAGCTGTTTATCAGTAAATAAATCCACTGAGATTAAGAAAAGCAGTAGCTTAATAAATTAAGTACTTCCTGGTATGGTTACTCTACTGGTAACTCCACAAAAGAACCCGGATTGTGGTGAGGGAACAGAGAAAAAAGCTCATTTAGGACCTGCACTTACGAAGGGTGTAGGCATCTGTATATCAGGGAGTAAACCTTCTGAGAATAAAAACAGCTGGAACTTGTTAAGGAAATTACACTGGGGAAAGGATAATGTACTGGGAACTCCTCAGAAAAATCTGATTTTTGGTGAGGAGAGAGAGATAAAAGCTCATTTATGAACGACATGACCATGCTGCGTACGTAGCTGTTTATCAGTAAATATCTCCACTGAGATTAAGAAAAGCAGTTGCTTAATAAATTAAGTACTTCCTGGTTTGGTTACTGTACTGGAAACTCCCCAAAAGAATCTGGATTGTGGTGAGGGAACAGAGAAAAAAGCTCATTTAGGACCTGCACTTACGAAGCGGGTAGGCAGCTGTATATCAGGAAGTAAACCTTCTGAGAATAAAAACAGCTGGAGCTTGTTAATGTAATTACACAGGGGAAAGGATAATGTACTGGGAACTCCTCAGAAGAATCTGATTTGTGGTGAGGGGAGAGAGATAAAAGCTCATTTAGGAACGACATGAACATGCTGCGTAGGTAGCTGATTATCAGTAAATATCTCCACTGAGATTAAGAAAAGCAGTAGCTTAATAAATTAAGTACTTCCTGGTATGGTTACTGTACTGGTAACTCCCCAAAAGAATCTGGATTGTGGTGAGGGAACAGAGAAAAAAGCTCATTTAGGACCTGCACTTACGAAGGGGGTAGGCAGTTCTATACCATGGAGTAAACCTTCTGAGAATAAAAACAGCTGGAGCTTGTTAAGGTAATTACACAGGGGAAAGGATAATGTACTGGGAACTCCTCAGAAGAATCTGATTTGTGGTTAGGGGAGAGAGATTAAAGCTCATTTAGGAACGACATGAACATGCTGCTTAGGTAGCTGTTTATCAGTAAATATCTCCACTGAGATTAAGAAAAGCAGTAGCTTAATAAATTAAGTACTTCCTGGTATGGTTACTGTACTGGTAACTCCCCAAAAGAATCTGGATTGTGGTGAGGGAACAGAGAAAAAAAGCTCATTTAGGACCTGCACTTACGAAGGGGTTAGGCAGCTGTATATCAGGGAGTAACCTTCTGAGAATAAAAACAGCTGGAGCTTCTTAAGGTAATTACACAGGGGAAAGGATAATGTACTGGGAACTCCTCAGAAGAATCTGATTTGTGGTGAGGGGAGGGAGATAAAAGCTCATTTAGGAACGACATGAACATGCTGCGTAGGTAGCTGTTTATCACTAAATATCTCCACTGAGATTAAGAAAAGCAGTAGCTTAATAAATTAAGTACTTCCTGGTATGGTTACTGTACTGGTAACTCCCCAAAAGAATCTGGATTGTGGTGAGGGAACAGAGAAAAAGCTCATTTAAGACTGCACTTACGAAGGGGGTAGGCACGTGTATATCAGGGAGTAAACCTTCTGAGAATAAAAACAGCTGGAGCTTGTTAAGGTAATTACACAGGGGAGAGGATAATGTACTGGGAACTCCTCAGAAGAATCTGATTTGTGGTGAGGGGACAGAGATAAAAGATCATTTAAGAACGAGATGAACATGCTGCATACGTAGCTGTTTATCAGTAAATATCTCCACTGAGATTAAGAAAAGCAGTAGCTTAATAAATTAAGTACTTCCTGGTATGGTTACTGTACTGGCAACTCCCCAAAAGAATCTGGATTGTGGTGAGGGAACAGAGAAAAAAGCTCATTTAGGACCTGCACTTACGAAGGGGGTAGGCAGCTGTATATCAGGGAGTAAACCTTCTGAGAATAAAAACAGCTGGAGCTTGTTAAGGTAATTACACAGGGGAAAGGATAATGTACTGGAAGTCCTCAGAAGGATCTGATTTGTGGTGAGGGGAGAGAGATAAAAGCTCATTTAGGAACGACATGAACATGCTGCGTAGGTAGCTGTTTATCAGTAAATATCTCCACTGAGATTAAGAAAAGCAGTAGCTTAATAAATTAAGTACTTCCTGGTATGGTTTACTGTACTGGTAACTCCCCAAAAGAATCTGGATTGTGGTGAGGGAACAGAGAAAAAAGCTCATTTAAGACCTGCACTTACGAAGGGGGTAGGCAGCTGTATATCAGGGAGTAAAACTTCTGAGAATAAAAACAGCTGGAGCTTGTTAAGGTAATTACACAGGGGAAAGGATAATGTAGTGGGAACTCCTCAGAAGCATCTGATTTGTGGTAAGGGGAAAGAGATAAAAGCTCATTTATGAACGACATGAACATGCTGCGTAGGTAGCTGTTTATCAGTAAATATCTCCACTGAGATTAAGGAAAGCAGTAGCTTAATAAATTAAGTACTTTCTGGTATGTTTACTGTACTGGTAACTCCCCAAAAGAATCTGGATTGTGGCGAGGGAACAGAGAAAAAGCTCTTTTAGGACCTGCACTTACGAAGGGGGTAGGCAGCAGTATATCAGGGAGTAAACCTTCTGAGATAAAAACAGCTGGAGCCTGTTAAGGTAATTACACAGGGGAAAGGATAATGTAGTGGGAACTCCTCAGAAGAATCTGATTTGTGGTGAGGGGAGAGAGATAAAAGCTCATTTAGGAACGACCTGAACACGCTGCGTAGGTAGCTGTTTACCAGTAAATATCTCCACTGAGATTAAGAAAAGCAGTGGCTTAATAAATTAAGTACTTCCTGGTATGGTTACTGTACTGGTAACTCCCCAAAAGAATCTGGATTGTGGTGAGGGAACAGAGAAAAAAGGTCATTTAGGACCTGCACTTATGAATGGCGTAGGCAGCTGTATATCAGGGAGTAAACCTTCTGAGAATAAAAACAGCTGGAGCTTGTTAAGGTAATTACACAGGGGAAAGGATAATGTACTGGGAACTCCTCAGAAGAATCTGATTTGTGGTGAGGGGAGAGAGATAAAAGCTCATTTAGGAACGACATGAACATGCTGCGTAGGTAGCTGTTTATCAGTAAATATCTCCACTGAGATTAAGAAAAGCAGTAGCTTAATAAATTAAGTACTTCCTGGTATGGTTACTGTACTGGTAACTCCCCAAAAGAATCTGGATTGTGGTGAGGGAACAGAGAAAAAAGCTCATTTAGGACCTGCACTTACAAAGGGGGTAGGCAGCAGTATACCAGGGAGTAAACCTTCTGAGAATAAAAACAGCTGGAGCTTGTTAAGGTAATTACACTGGGGAAAGGATAATGTACTGGGAACTACTCAAAGAATCTGATTTGTGGTGAGGGGAGAGAGATAAAAGCTCATTTAGGAACGACATGAACATGCTGCGTAGGTAGCTGTTTATCAGTAAATATCTCCACTGAGATTAAGAAAAGCAGTAGCTTAATAAATTAAGTACTTCCTAGTATGGTTACTCTACTGGTACCTCCGCAAAAGAATCTGGATTGTGGTGAGGGAACAGAGAAAAAAGCTCATTTAGGACCTGCACTTACGAAGGGGGTAGGCAGCTGTATATCAGGGAGTAAACCTTCTGAGAATAAAAACAGCTGGAGCTTGTTAAGGTAATTACACAGGGGAAAGGATAATGTACTGGGAACTCCTCAGAAGAATCTGATTTGTGGTAAGGGGAGAGAGATAAAAGATCATTTAAGAATGAGATGAACATGCTGCATACGTAGCTGTTTATCAGTAAATATCTCCACTGAGATTAAGAAAAGCAGTAGCTTAATAAATTAAGTACTTCCTGGTATGGTTACTGTACTGGCAACTCCCCAAAAGAATCTGGATTGTGGTGAGGGAACAGAGAAAAAAGCTCATTTAGGACCTGCACTTACGAAGGGGGTAGGCAGCTGTATATCAGGAGTAAACCTTCTGAGAATAAAAACAGCTGGAGCTTGTTAAGGTAATTACACAGGGGAAAGGATAATGTAGTGGGAACTCCTCAGAAGAATTGATTTGTGGTGAGGGGAGAGAGATAAAAGCTCATTTAGGAAGGACATGAACATGCTGCGTAGGTAGCTGTTTATCAGTAAATATCTCCACTGAGATGAAGAAAAGCAGTAGCTTAATAAATCAAGTAATTCCTGGTATGGTTACTGTACTGGTAACTCCCCAAAAGAATCTGGATTGTGGTGAGGGAACAGAGAAAAAAGCTCATTTAGGACCTGCACTTACGAAGGGGGTAGGCAGCTGTATATCAGGGAGTAATCCTTCTGAGAATAAAAACAGCTGGAGCTTGTTAAGGTAATTACACAGGGGAAAGGATAATGTACTGGGAACTCCTCAGAAGAATCTGATTTGTGTTGAGGGGAGAGAGATAAAAGCTCATTTAGGAACGACATGAACATGCTGCGTAGGTAGCTGTTTATCAGTAAATATCTCCACTGAGATTAAGAAAAGCAGTAGCTAATAAATAAGTACTTCCTGGTATGGTTACTGTACTGGTAACTCCCAAAAGAATCTGGATTGTGGTGAGGGAACAGAGAAAAAAGCTCATTTAGGACCTGCACTTACGAAGGGGGTAGGCAGCTGTATATCAGGGAGTAAACCTTCTGAGAATAAAAACAGCTGGAGGTTGTTAAGGTAATTACACAGGGGAAAGGATAATGTACTGGAACTCCTCAGAAGAATCTGATTTGTGGTGAGGGGAGAGAGATAAAAGCTCATTTACGAACGACATGAACATGCTGCGTACATAGCTGTTTATCACTAAATATCTCCACTGAGATTAAGAAAAGCAGTAGCTTAAAAAATTAAGTACTTCCTGGTATGGTTACTGTACTGGTAACTCCCCAAAAGAATCTGGATTGTGGTGAGGGAACAGAGAAAAAAGCTCATTTAGGACCTGCACTTACGAAGGGGGTAGGCAGCAGTATACCAGGGAGTAAACCTTCTGAGAATAAAAACAGCTGGAGCTTGTTAAGGTAATTACACTGGGGAAAGGATAATGTACTGGGAACTACTCAAAGAATCTGATTTGTGGTGAGGGGAGAGAGATAAAAGCTCATTTAGGAACGACATGAACATGCTGCGTAGGTAGCTGTTTATCAGTAAATATCTACACTGAGATTAAGAAAAGCAGTAGCTTAATAATTAAGTACTTCCTAGTATGGTTACTGTACTGGTACCTCCGCAAAAGAATCTGGATTGTGGTGAGGGAACAGAGAAAAAAGCTCATTTAGGACCTGCACTTACGAAGGGGGTAGGCAGCTGTATATCAGGGAGTAAACCTTCTGAGAATAAAAACAGCTGGAGCTTGTTAAGGTAATTACACAGGGGAAAGGATAATGTACTGGGAACTCCTCAGAAGAATCTGATTTGTGGTGAGGGGAGAGAGATAAAAGATCATTTAAGAATGAGATGAACATGCTGCATACGTAGCTGTTTATCAGTAAATATCTCCACTGAGATTAAGAAAAGCAGTAGCTTAATCAATTAAGTACTTCCTGGTATGGTTACTGTACTGGCAACTCCCCAAAAGAATCTGGATTGTGGTGAGGGAACAGAGAAAAAAGCTCATTTAAGACCTGCACTTACGAAGGGGGTAGGCAGCTGTATATCAGGGAGTAAACCTTCTGAGAATAAAAACAGCTGGAGCTTGTTAAGGTAATTACACAGGGGAAAGCATAATGTACTGGGAACTCCTCAGAAGAATCTGATTTGTGGTGAGGGGAGAGAGATAAAAGCTCATTTAGGAACGACATGAACATGCTGCGTAGGTAGCTGTTTATCAGTAAATATCTCCACTGAGATTAAGAAAAGCAGTAGCTTAATAAATTAAGTACTTCCTGGTATGGTTACTGTACTGGTAACTCCCCAAAAGAATCTGGATTGTGGTGAGGGAACAGAGAAAAAAGCTCATTTAAGACCTGCACTTACGAAGGGGGTAGGCAGCTGTATATCAGGGAGTAAACCTACTGAGAATAAAAACAGCTGGAGCTTGTTAAGGTAATTACACAGGGGAAAGGATAATGTACTGGGAACTCCTCAGAAGAATCTGATTTGTGGTGAGGGGAGAGAGATTAAAGCTCATTTTGGAACGACATGAACATGCTGCGTAGGTAGCTGTTTATCAGTAAATAAATCCACTGAGATTAAGAAAAGCAGTAGCTTAATAAATTAAGTACTTCCTGGTATGGTTACTCTACTGGTAACTCCACAAAAGAACCCGGATTGTGGTGAGGGAACAGAGAAAAAAGCTCATTTAGGACCTGCACTTACGAAGGGTGTAGGCATCTGTATATCAGGGAGTAAACCTTCTGAGAATAAAAACAGCTGGAACTTGTTAAGGAAATTACACTGGGGAAAGGATAATGTACTGGGAACTCCTCAGAAAAATCTGATTTTTGGTGAGGAGAGAGAGATAAAAGCTCATTTATGAACGACATGACCATGCTGCGTACGTCGCTGTTTATCAGTAAATATCTCCACTGAGATTAAGAAAAGCAGTTGCTTAATAAATTAAGTACTTCCTGGTTTGGTTACTGTACTGGAAACTCCCCAAAAGAATCTGGATTGTGGTGAGGGAACAGAGAAAAAAGCTCATTTAGGACCTGCACTTACGAAGCGGGTAGGCAGCTGTATATCAGGAAGTAAACCTTCTGAGAATAAAAACAGCTGGAGCTTGTTAATGTAATTACACAGGGGAAAGGATAATGTACTGGGAACTCCTCAGAAGAATCTGATTTGTGGTGAGGGGAGAGAGATAAAAGCTCATTTAGGAACGACATGAACATGCTGCGTAGGTAGCTGATTATCAGTAAATATCTCCACTGAGATTAAGAAAAGCAGTAGCTTAATAAATTAAGTACTTCCTGGTATGGTTACTGTACTGGTAACTCCCCAAAAGAATCTGGATTGTGGTGAGGGAACAGAGAAAAAAGCTCATTTAGGACCTGCACTTACGAAGGGGGTAGGCAGTTCTATACCATGGAGTAAACCTTCTGAGAATAAAAACAGCTGGAGCTTGTTAAGGTAATTACACAGGGGAAAGGATAATGTACTGGGAACTCCTCAGAAGAATCTGATTTGTGGTTAGGGGAGAGAGATTAAAGCTCATTTAGGAACGACATGAACATGCTGCTTAGGTAGCTGTTTATCAGTAAATATCTCCACTGAGATTAAGAAAAGCAGTAGCTTAATAAATTAAGTACTTCCTGGTATGGTTACTGTACTGGTAACTCCCCAAAAGAATCTGGATTGTGGTGAGGGAACAGAGAAAAAAGCTCATTTAGGACCTGCACTTACGAAGGGGTTAGGCAGCTGTATATCAGGGAGTAACCTTCTGAGAATAAAAACAGCTGGAGCTTCTTAAGGTAATTACACAGGGGAAAGGATAATGTACTGGGAACTCCTCAGAAGAATCTGATTTGTGGTGAGGGGAGGGAGATAAAAGCTCATTTAGGAACGACATGAACATGCTGCGTAGGTAGCTGTTTATCACTAAATATCTCCACTGAGATTAAGAAAAGCAGTAGCTTAATAAATTAAGTACTTCCTGGTATGGTTACTGTACTGGTAACTCCCCAAAAGAATCTGGATTGTGGTGAGGGAACAGAGAAAAAAGCTCATTTAAGACCTGCACTTACGAAGGGGGTAGGCACGTGTATATCAGGGAGTAAACCTTCTGAGAATAAAAACAGCTGGAGCTTGTTAAGGTAATTACACAGGGGAGAGGATAATGTACTGGGAACTCCTCAGAAGAATCTGATTTGTGGTGAGGGGACAGAGATAAAAGATCATTTAAGAACGAGATGAACATGCTGCATACGTAGCTGTTTATCAGTAAATATCTCCACTGAGATTAAGAAAAGCAGTAGCTTAATAAATTAAGTACTTCCTGGTATGGTTACTGTACTGGCAACTCCCCAAAAGAATCTGGATTGTGGTGAGGGAACAGAGAAAAAAGCTCATTTAGGACCTGCACTTACGAAGGGGGTAGGCAGCTGTATATCAGGGAGTAAACCTTCTGAGAATAAAAACAGCTGGAGCTTGTTAAGGTAATTACACAGGGGAAAGGATAATGTACTGGGAAGTCCTCAGAAGAATCTGATTTGTGGTGAGGGGAGAGAGATAAAAGCTCATTTAGGAACGACATGAACATGCTGCGTAGGTAGCTGTTTATCAGTAAATATCTCCACTGAGATTAAGAAAAGCAGTAGCTTAATAAATTAAGTACTTCCTGGTATGGTTACTGTACTGGTAACTCCCCAAAAGAATCTGGATTGTGGTGAGGGAACAGAGAAAAAAGCTCATTTAAGACCTGCACTTACGAAGGGGGTAGGCAGCTGTATATCAGGGAGTAAAACTTCTGAGAATAAAAACAGCTGGAGCTTGTTAAGGTAATTACACAGGGGAAAGGATAATGTAGTGGGAACTCCTCAGAAGCATCTGATTTGTGGTAAGGGGAAAGAGATAAAAGCTCATTTATGAACGACATGAACATGCTGCGTAGGTAGCTGTTTATCAGTAAATATCTCCACTGAGATTAAGGAAAGCAGTAGCTTAATAAATTAAGTACTTTCTGGTATGTTTACTGTACTGGTAACTCCCCAAAAGAATCTGGATTGTGGCGAGGGAACAGAGAAAAAAGCTCTTTTAGGACCTGCACTTACGAAGGGGGTAGGCAGCTGTATATCAGGGAGTAAACCTTCTGAGAATAAAAACAGCTGGAGCCTGTTAAGGTAATTACACAGGGGAAAGGATAATGTAGTGGGAACTCCTCAGAAGAATCTGATTTGTGGTGAGGGGAGAGAGATAAAAGCTCATTTAGGAACGACCTGAACACGCTGCGTAGGTAGCTGTTTACCAGTAAATATCTCCACTGAGATTAAGAAAAGCAGTGGCTTAATAAATTAAGTACTTCCTGGTATGGTTACTGTACTGGTAACTCCCCAAAAGAATCTGGATTGTGGTGAGGGAACAGAGAAAAAAGCTCATTTAGGACCTGCACTTATGAATGGCGTAGGCAGCTGTATATCAGGGAGTAAACCTTCTGAGAATAAAAACAGCTGGAGCTTGTTAAGGTAATTACACAGGGGAAAGGATAATGTACTGGGAACTCCTCAGAAGAATCTGATTTGTGGTGAGGGGAGAGAGATAAAAGCTCATTTAGGAACGACATGAACATGCTGCGTAGGTAGATGTTTATCAGTAAATATCTCCACTGAGATTAAGAAAAGCAGTAGCTTAATAAATTAAGTACTTCCTGGTATGGTTACTGTACTGGTAACTCCCCAAAAGAATCTGGATTGTGGTGAGGGAACAGAGAAAAAAGCTCATTTAGGACCTGCACTTACGAAGGGGGTAGGCAGTTGTATATCAAGGAGTAAACCTTCTGAGAATAAAAACAGCTGGAGCTTGTTAAGGTAATTACACAGGGGAAAGGATAATGTACTGGGAACTCCTCAGAAGAATCTGATTTGTGGTGTGGGGAGAGAGATAAAAGCTCATTTAGGAACGACATGAATATGCTGCGTACGTCGCTGTTATCAGTAAATATCTCCACTGAGATTAAGAAAAGCAGTAGCTTAATAAATTAAGTACTTCCTGGTATGGTTACTGTACTGGTAACTCCCAAAAGAATCTGGATTGTGGTGAGGGAACAGAGAAAAAAGCTCATTTAGGACCTGCACTTACGAAGGGGGTAGGCACGTGTATATCAGGGAGTAAACCTTCTGAGAATAAAAACAGCTGGAGCTTGTTAAGGTAATTACACAGGGGAAAGGATAATGTACTGGGAACTCCTCAGAAGATTCTGATTTGTGGTGAGGGGAGAGAGATAAAAGATCATTTAAGAACGAGATGAACATGCTGCATACGTAGCTGTTTATCAGTAAATATCTCCACTGAGATTCAGAAAAGCAGTAGTTTAGTAAATTAAGTACTTCCTGGTATGGTTACTGTACTGGCAACTCCCCAAAAGAATCTGGATTGTGGTGAGGGAACAGAGAAAAAAGCTCATTTAGGACCTGCACTTACGAAGCGGGTAGGCAGCTGTATATCAGGGAGTAAAACTTCTGAGAATAAAAACAGCTGGAGCTTGTTAAGGTAATTACACATGGGAAAGGATAATGTAGTGGAAACTCCTCAGAAGAATCTGATTTGTGGTGAGGGGAAAGAGATAAAAGCTCATTTAGGAACGACATGAACATGCTGCGTAGGTATCTGTTTATCAGTAAATATCTCCACTGAGATTAAGAAAAGCAGTAGCTTAATAAATTAAGTACTTCCTGGTATGTTTACTGTACTGGTAACTCCCCAAAAGAATCTGGATTGTGGTGAGGGAACATCGAAAAAAGCTCATTTAGGACCTGCACTTACGAAGGGGGTAGGCAGCTGTATATCAGGTAGTAAACCTTCTGAGAATAAAAACAGCTGGAGCCTGTTAAGGCAATTACACAGGGGAAAGGATAATGTACTGGGAACTCCTCAGAAGAATCTGATTTGTGGTGAGGGGAGAGAGATAAAAGCTCATTTAGCAACGACATGAACACGCTGCGTAGGTAGCTGTTTACCAGTAAATATCTCCACTGAGATTAAGAAAAGCAGTAGCTTAATAAATTAAGTACTTCCTGGTATGTTTACTGTACTGGTAACTCCCCAAAAGAATCTGGATTGTGGTGAGGGAACAGAGAAAAAAGCTCATTTAGGACCTGCACTTATGAATGGCGTAGGCAGCTGTATATCAGGGAGTAAACCTTCTCAGAATATAAACAGCTGGAGCTTGTTAACTTAATTACACAGGGGAAAGGATAATGTACTGGGAACTCCTCAGAAGAATCTGATTTGTGGTGAGGGGAGAGAGATAAAAGCTCATTTAGGAACGACATGAACATGCTGCGTAGGTAGATGTTTATCAGTAAATATCTCCACTGAGATTAAGAAAAGCAGTAGCTTAATAAATTAAGTACTTCCTGGTATGGTTACTGTACTGGTAACTCCCCAAAAGAATCTGGATTGTGGTGAGGGAACAGAGAAAAAAGCTCATTTAGGACCTGCACTTACGAAGGGGGTAGGCAGTTGTATATCAGGGAGTAAACCTTCTGAGAATAAAAACAGCTGGAGCTTGTTAAAGTAATTACACAGGGGAAAGGATAATGTACTGGGAACTCCTCAGAAGAATCTGATTTGTGGTGAGGGGTGAGAGATAAAAGCTCATTTAGGAACGACATGAACATGCTGCGTACGTCGCTGTTTATCCGTAAATATCTCCACTGAGATTAAGAAAAGCAGTAGCTTAATAAATTAAGTACTTCCTGGTATGGTTACTTTACTGGTAACTCCCCAAAAGAATCTGGATTGTGGTGAGGGAACAGAGAAAAAAGCTCATTTAGGACCTGCACTTACGAAGGGGGTAGGCAGTTCTATACCATGGAGTAAACCTTCTGAGAATAAAAACAGCTGGAGCTCGTTAACTTAATTACACAGGGGAAAGGATAATGTACTGGGAACTCCTCAGAAGAATCTGATTTGTGGTGAGGGGAGAGAGATAAAAGCTCATTTAGGAACGACATGAACATGCTGCGTACGTCGCTGTTTATCAGTAAATATCTCCACTGAGATTAAGAAAAGCAGTAGCTTAATAAATTAAGTACTTCCTGGTATGGTTACTGTACTGGTAACTCCCCAAAAGAATCTGGATTATAGTGAGGGAACAGAGAAAAAAGCTCATTTAGGACCTGCAGTTACGAAGGGGGTAGGCACGTGTATATCAGGGAGTAAACCTTCTGAGAATAAAAACAGCAGGAGCTTGTTAAGGTAATTACACAGGGGAAAGGATAATGTACTGGGAACTCCTCAGAAGAATCTGATTTGTGGTGAGGGGAGAGAGATAATAGATCATTTAAGAACGAGATGAACATGCTGCATACGTAGCTGTTTATAAGTAAATATCTCCACTGAGATTAAGAAAAGCAGTAGCTTAATAAATTAAGTACTTCCTGGTATGGTTACTGTACTGGCAACTCCCCAAAAGAATCTGGATTGTGGTGAGGGAACAGAGAAAAAAGCTCATTTAGGACCTGCACTTACGAAGGGGGTAGGCAGCTGTATATCAGGGAGTAAAACTTCTGAGAATAAAAACAGCTGGAGCTTGTTAAGGTAATTACACAGGGGAAAGGATAATGTAGTGGTAACTCCTCAGAAGAATCTGATTTGTGGTGAGGGGAAAGAGATAGAAGCTCATTTAGGAACGACATGAACATGCTGCGTAGGTAGCTGTTTATCAGTAAATATCTCCACTGAGATTAAGAAAAGCAGTAGCTTAATAAATTAAGTACTTCCTGGTATGTTTACTGTACTGGTAACTCCACAAAAGAATCTCGATTGTGGTGAGGGAACAGAGAAAAAAGCTCATTTAGGACCTGCACTTACGAAGGGGGTAGGCAGCTGTATATCAGGGAGTAAACCTTCTGAGAATAAAAACAGCTGGAGCCTGTTAAGGTAATTACACAGGGGAAAGGATAATGTACTGGTAACTCCTCAGAAGAATCTGATTTGTGGTGAGGGGAGAGAGATAAAAGCTCATTTAGGAACGACATGAACACGCTGCGTAGTTAGCTGTTTACCAGTAAATATCTCCACTGAGATTAAGAAAAGCAGTAGCTTAATAAATTAAGTACTTCCTGGTATGGTTACTGTACTGGTAACTCCCCAAAAGAATCTGGATTGTGGTGAGGGAACAGAGAAAAAAGCTCATTTAGGACCTGCACTTACGAAGGGGGTAGGCAGTTGTATATCAGGGAGTAAACCATCTGAGAATAAAAACAGCTGGAGCTTGTTAAGGTAATTACACAGGGGAAAGGATAATGTACTGGGAACTCCTCAGAAGAATCTGATTTGTGGTGAGGGGAGAGAGATAAAAGCTCATTTAGGAACGACATGAACATGCTGCGTACGTCGCTGTTTATCAGTAAATATCTCCACTGAGATTAAGAAAAGCAGTAGCTTAATAAATTAAGTACTTCCTGGTATGGTTACTGTACTGGAAACTCCCCAAAAGAATCTGGATTGTGGTGAGGGAACAGAGAAAAAAGCTCATTTAGGACCTGCACTTACGAAGGGGGTAGGCAGTTGTATATCAGGGAGTAAACCTTCTGGGAATAAAAACAGCTGGAGCTTGTTAAGGTAATTACACAGGGGAAAGGATAATGTACTGGGAACTCCTCAGAAGAATCTGATTTGTGGTGAGGGGAGAGAGATCAAAGCTCATTTAGGAACGACATGAACATGCTGCGTACGTCGCTGTTTATCAGTAAATATCTCCACTGATATTAAGAAAAGCAGTAGCTTAATAAATTAAGTACTTCCTGGTATGGTTACTGTACTGGTAACTCCCCAAAAGAATCTGGATTGTGGTGAGGGAACAGAGAAAAAAGCTCATTTAGGACCTGCACTTACGAAGGGGGTAGGCACGTGTATATCAGGGAGTAAACCTTCTGAGAATAAAAACAGCTGGAGCTTGTTAAGGTAATTACACAGGGGAAAGGATAATGTACTGGGAACTCCTCAGAAGAATCTGATTTGTGGTGAGGGGAGAGAGATAAAAGATCATTTAAGAACGAGATGAACATGCTGCATACGTAGCTGTTTATCAGTAAATATCTCCACTGAGATTATGAAAAGCAGTAGCATAATAAATTAAATACTTCCTGGTATGGTTACTGTACTGGCAACTCCCCAAAAGAATCTGGATTGTGGTGAGGGAACAGAGAAAAAAGCTCATTTAGGACCTGCACTTACGAAGGGGTTAGGCAGTTGTATATCAGGGAGTAAACCTTCTGAGAATAAAAACAGCTGGAGCTTGTTAAGGTAATTACACAGGGGAAAGGATAATGTACTGGGAACTCCTCAGAAGAATCTGATTTGTGGTGAGGGGTGAGAGATAAAAGCTCATTTAGGAACGACATGAACATGCTGCGTACGTCGCTGTTTATCAGTAAATATCTCCACTGAGATTAAGAAAAGCAGTAGCTTAATAAATTAAGTACTTCCTGGTATGGTTACTGTACTGGTAACTCCCCAAAAGAATCTGGATTGTGGTGAGGGAACAGAGAAAAAAGCTCATTTAGGACCTGCACTTACGAAGGGGGTAGGCACGTGTATATCAGGGAGTAAACCTTCTGAGAATAAAAACAGCTGGAGCTTGTTAAGGTAATTACACAGGGGAAAGGATAATGTACTGGGAACTCCTCTGAAGAATCTGATTTGTGGTGAGGGGAGAGAGATAAAAGATCATTTAAGAACGAGATGAACATGCTGCATACGTAGCTGTTTATCAGTAAATATCTCCACTGAGATTAAGAAAAGCAGTAGCTTAATAAATTAAGTACTTCCTGGTATGGATACTGTACTGGTAACTCCCAAAAAGAATCTGGATTGTGGTGAGGGAACAGAGAAAAAAGCTCATTTAGGAACGACATGAACATGCTGCGTACGTCGCTGTTTATCAGTAAATATCTCCACTGACATTAAGAAAAGCAGTAGCTTAATAAATTAAGTACTTCCTGGTATGGTTACTGTACTGGTAACTCCCCAAAAGAATCTGGATTGTGGTGAGGGAACAGAGAAAAAAGCTCATTTAGGACCTGCACTTACGAAGGGGGTAGGCAGCTGTATATCAGGGAGTAAACCTTCTGAGAATAAAAACAGCTGCAGCTTGTTAAGGTAATTACACAGGGGAAAGGATAATGTACTGGGAACTCCTCAGAAAATCTGATTTGTAGGTGAATGGAGAGAGAGAAAAGCTCATTTAGTAACGACATGAACATGCTGCGTAGGTAGATGTTTATCAGTAAATATCTTCACTGAGATTAAGAAAAGCAGTAGCTTAATAAATTAAGTACTTCCTGGTATGGTTACTGTACTGGTAACTCCCCAAAAGAATCTGGATTGTGGTGAGTGAACAGAGAAAAAAGCTCATTTAGGACCTGCACTTACGAAGGGGTTAGGCAGCTGTATATCAGGGAGGAAACCTTCTGAGAATAAAAACAGCTGGAGCTTGTTAAGGTAATTACTCAGGGGAAAGGATAATGTACTGGGAACTCCTCAGAAGAATCTGATTTGTGGTGAGGAGAGAGAGATAAAGCTCATTTAGGAACGACATGAACATGCTGCGTAGGTAGCTGTTTATCAGTAAATATCTCCACTGAGATTAAGAAAAGCAGTAGCTTAATAAATTAAGTACTTCCTGGTATGGTTACTGTACTGGTAACTCCCCAAAAGAACCTGGATTGTGGTGAGGGAACAGAGAAAAAAGCTCATTTAGGACCTGCACTTACAAAGGGGGTAGGCAGCTGTATATCAGGGAGTAATCCTTCTGAGAATAAAAACAGCTGGAGCTTGTTAAGGTAATTACACAGGGGAAAGGATAATGTACTGGGAACTCCTCAGAAAAATCTGATTTGTGGTGAGGGGAGAGAGATAAAGCTCATTTAGGAACGACATGAACATGCTGCGTAGGTAGCTGTTTATCAGTAAATATCTCCACTGAGATTAAGAAAAGCAGTAGCTTAATAAATTAAGTACTTCCTGGTATGGATACTGGACTGGTAAGTCCCCAAAAGAATCTGGATTGTGGTGAGGGAACAGAGAAAAAAGCTCATTTAGGAACGACATGAACATGCTGCATAAGTAGCTGTTTATCAGTAAATATCTCCACTGAGATTAAGAAAAGCAGTAGCTTAATAAATTAAGTACTTCCATGGTATGGATACTGTACTGGAAACTCCCCAAAAGAATCTGGATTGTGGTGAGGGAACAGAGAAAAAAGCTCATTTAGGAACGACATGAACATGCTGCGTAGGTAGCTGTTTATCAGTAAATATCTCCACTGAGATTAAGAAAAGCAGTAGCTTAATAAATTAAGTACATCCTGGTATGGTTACTGTACTGGTAACTTCCCAAAAGAATCTGGATTGTGTTGAGGGAAAAGAGAAAAAACCTCATTTAGGACCTGCACTTACGAAGGGGGTAGGCAGCTGTATATCAGGGAGTAAACCTTCTGAGAATAAAAACAGCTGGAGCTTGTTAAGGTAATTACACAGGGGAAAGGATAATGAACTGGGAACTCCTCAGAAGAATCTGATTTGATTTGTGGTGACGGGAGAGAGATAAAAGCTCACTTAGGAACGACATAAACATGCTGCGTAGGTAGCTGTTTATCAGTAAATATCTCCAATGAGATTAAGAAAAGCAGTAGCTTAATAAATTAAGTACATCCTGGTATGGTTACTGTACTGGTAACTTCCCAAAAGAATCTGGATTGTGATGAGGGAACAGAGAAAAAAGCTCATTTAGGACCTGCACTTACGAAGGGGGTAGGCAGCTGTATATCAGGGAGTAAACATTCTGAGAATAAAAACAGCTGGAGCTTGTTAAGGTAATTACACAGGGGAAAGGATAATGTACTGGGAACTCCTCAGAAGAATCTGATTTGTGGTGAGGGGAGAGAGATAAAAGCTCATGTAGGAACGACATGAACATGCTGCGTAGGTAGCTGTTTATCAGTAAATATCTCCACTGATATTAAGAAAAGCAGTAGCTTAATAAATTAAGTACTTCCTGGTATGGTTACTGTACTGGTAACTCCCCAAAAGAATCTGGATTGTGGTGAGGGAACAGAGAAAAAAGCTCATTTAGGACCTGCACATACGGAGGGGTAGGCAGCTGTATATCAGGGAGTATCGCTTCTGAGAATAAAAACAGCTGGAGCTTATTAAGGTAATTACACAGGGGAAAGGATAATGTACTGGGAACTCCTCAGAAGAATCTGATTTGTGGTGAGGGGAGAGAGATAAAAGCTCATTTAGGAACGACATGAACATGCTGCATACGTAGCTGTTTATCAGTAAATATCTCCACTGAGATTAAGAAAAGCAGTAGCTTAATAAATTAAGTACTTCCTGGTATGGATACTGTACTGGAAACTCCCCAAAAGAATCTGGATTGTGGTGAGGGAACAGAGAAAAAAGCTCATTTAGGAACGACATGAACATGCTGCGTAGGTAGCTGTTTATCAGTAAATATCTCCACTGAGATTAAGAAAAGCAGTAGCTTAATAAATTAAGTACATCCTGGTATGGTTACTGTACTGGTAACTTCCCAAAAGAATCTGGATTGTGGTGAGGGAACAGAGAAAAAAGCTCATTTAGGACCTGCACTTATGAACGGGGTAGGCAGCTGTATATCAGGGAGTAAACCTTCTGATAATAAAAACAGCTGGAGCTTGTTAAGGTAATTACACAGGGGAAAGGATAATGTACTGGGAACTCCTCAGAAGAATCTGATTTGTGGTGAGGGGAGAGAGATAAAAGCTCATTTAGGAACGACATGAACATGCTGTGTAGGTAGCTGTTTATCAGTAAATAAATCCACTGACATTAAGAAAATCAGTAGCTTAATAAATTAAGTACTTCCTGGTATGGTTACTGTACTGGTAACTCCCCAAAAGAATCTGGATTGTGGTGAGGGAACAGAGAAAAAGCTAATTTAGGACCTGCACTTACGAAGGGGGTAGGCAGCTGTATATCAGGGAGTAAACATTTTGAAAATAAAAACACCTGGAGCTTGTTAAGGTAATTACACATGTGAAAGGATAATGTACTGGGAACTCCTCAGAAGAATCTGATTTGATTTGTGGTGAGGGGAGAGAGATATAAGCTCATTTAGGAACTACATGAACATGCTGCATAGGTAGCTGTTTATGAGTAAATATCTCCACTGAGATTAAGAAAAGCAGTAGCTTAATAAATTAAGTACTTCCTGGTATGGTTACTGTACTTGTAACTCCCCAAAAGAATCTGGATTGTGGTGAGGGAACAGAGAAAAAAGCTCATTTAGGACCTGCACTTTCGAAAGGGGTAGGCAGTTGTATATCAGGGAGTAAACCTTCTCAGAATAAAAACAGCTTCAGCTTGTTAAGGTAATTACACAGGGGAAAGGATAATGTACTGCGAACACCTCAGAAGAATCTGATTTGTGGTGAGGGGAGAGAGATAAATGCTCATTTAAGAACGACATGAACATGCTGGGTAGGTAGCTGTTTATCAGTAAATATCTCCACTGAGATTAAGAAAAGCAGTATCTTAATAAATTAAGTACTTCCTGGTATGGTTACGGTACTGGGAACTCCCCAAAAGAATCTGGATTGTGGTGAGGGAACAGAGAAAAAAGCTCATTTAGGACCTGCACTTACGAAGGGTTAGGCAGTTGTATATCAGGGAGTATCGATTCTGAGAATAAAAACAGGTGGAGCTTGTTAAGGTAATTACACAGGGGAAAGGATAATGTACTGGGAACTCCTCAGAAGAATCTGATTTGTGGTGAGGGGAGAGAGATAAAAGCTCATTTAGGAACGACATGAACATGCTGCATACGTAGCTGTTTATCAGTAAATATCTCCACTGAGATTAAGAAAAGCAGTAGCTTAATAAATTAAGTACTTCCATGGTATGGATACTGTACTGGAAACTCCCCAAAAGAATCTGGATTGTGGTGAGGGAACAGAGAAAAAAGCTCATTTAGGAACGACATGAACATGCTGCGTAGGTAGCTGTTTATCAGTAAATATCTCCACTGAGATTAAGAAAAGCAGTAGCTTAATAAATTAAGTACATCCTGGTATGGTTACTGTACTGGTAACTTCCCAAAGAATCTGGATTGTGTTGAGGGAAAAGAGAAAAAACCTCATTTAGGACCTGCACTTACGAAGGGGGTAGGCAGCTGTATATCAGGGAGTAAACCTTCTGAGAATAAAAACAGCTGGAGCTTGTTAAGGTAATTACACAGGGGAAAGGATAATGTACTGGGAACTCCTCAGAAGAATCTGATTTGATTTGTGGTGAAGGGAGAGAGATAAAAGCTCACTTAGGAACGACATAAACATGCTGCGTAGGTAGCTGTTTATCAGTGAATATCTCCAATGAGATTAAGAAAAGCAGTAGCTTAATAAATTAAGTACATCCTGGTATGGTTACTGTACTGGTAACTTCCCAAAAGAATCTGGATTGTGATGAGGGAACAGAGAAAAAAGCTCATTTAGGACCTGCACTTACGAAGGGGGTAGGCAGCTGTATATCAGGGAGTAAACATTCTGAGAATAAAAACAGCTGGAGCTTGTTAAGGTAATTACACAGGGGAAAGGATAATGTACTGGGAACTCCTCAGAAGAATCTGATTTGTGGTGAGGGGAGAGAGATAAAAGCTCATGTAGGAACGACATGAACATGCTGCGTAGGTAGCTGTTTATCAGTAAATATCTCCACTGATATTAAGAAAAGCAGTAGCTTAATAAATTAAGTACTTCCTGGTATGGTGACTGTACTGGTAACTCCCCAAAAGAATCTGGATTGTGGTGAGGGAACAGAGAAAAAAGCTCATTTAGGACCTGCAATTACGGAGGGGGTAGGCAGCTGTATATCAGGGAGTATCGCTTCTGAGAATAAAAACAGCTGGAGCTTATTAAGGTAATTACACAGGGGAAAGGATAATGTACTGGGAACTCCTCAGAAGAATCTGATTTGTGGGGAGGGGAGAGAGATAAAAGCTCATTTAGGACCGACATGAACATGCTGCATACGTAGCTGTTTATCAGTAAATATCTCCACTGAGATTAAGAAAAGCAGTAGCTTAATAAATTAAGTACTTCCTGGTATGGATACTGTACTGGAAACTCCCCAAAAGAATCTGGATTGTGGTGAGGGAACAGAGAAAAAAGCTCATTTAGGAACGACATGAACATGCTGCGTAGGTAGCTGTTTATCAGTAAATATCTCCACTGAGATTAAGAAAAGAAGTAGCTTAATAAATTAAGTACATCCTGGTATGGTTACTGTACTGGTAACTTCCCAAAGAATCTGGATTGTGTTGAGGGAAAAGAGAAAAAACCTCATTTAGGACCTGCACTTACGAAGGGGGTAGGCAGCTGTATATCAGGGAGTAAACCTTCTGAGAATAAAAACAGCTGGAGCTTGTTAAGGTAATTACACAGGGGAAAGGATAATGTACTGGGAACTCCTCAGAAGAATCTGATTTGATTTGTGGTGAAGGGAGAGAGATAAAAGCTCACTTAGGAACGACATAAACATGCTGCGTAGGTAGCTGTTTATCAGTGAATATCTCCAATGAGATTAAGAAAAGCAGTAGCTTAATAAATTAAGTACATCCTGGTATGGTTACTGTACTGGTAACTTCCCAAAAGAATCTGGATTGTGATGAGGGAACAGAGAAAAAAGCTCATTTAGGACCTGCACTTACGAAGGGGGTAGGCAGCTGTATATCAGGGAGTAAACATTCTGAGAATAAAAACAGCTGGAGCTTGTTAAGGTAATTACACAGGGGAAAGGATAATGTACTGGGAACTCCTCAGAAGAATCTGATTTGTGGTGAGGGGAGAGAGATAAAAGCTCATGTAGGAACGACATGAACATGCTGCGTAGGTAGCTGTTTATCAGTAAATATCTCCACTGATATTAAGAAAAGCAGTAGCTTAATAAATTAAGTACTTCCTGGTATGGTGACTGTACTGGTAACTCCCCAAAAGAATCTGGATTGTGGTGAGGGAACAGAGAAAAAAGCTCATTTAGGACCTGCAATTACGGAGGGGGTAGGCAGCTGTATATCAGGGAGTATCGCTTCTGAGAATAAAAACAGCTGGAGCTTATTAAGGTAATTACACAGGGGAAAGGATAATGTACTGGGAACTCCTCAGAAGAATCTGATTTGTGGTGAGGGGAGAGAGATAAAAGCTCATTTAGGAACGACATGAACATGCTGCATACGTAGCTGTTTATCAGTAAATATCTCCACTGAGATTAAGAAAAGCAGTAGCTTAATAAATTAAGTACTTCCTGGTATGGATACTGTACTGGAAACTCCCCAAAAGAATCTGGATTGTGGTGAGGGAACAGAGAAAAAAGCTCATTTAGGAACGACATGAACATGCTGCGTAGGTAGCTGTTTATCAGTAAATATCTCCACTGAGATTAAGAAAAGAAGTAGCTTAATAAATTAAGTACATCCTGGTATGGTTACTGTACTGGTAACTTCCCAAAAGAATCTGGATTGTGGTGAGGGAACAGAGAAAAAAGCTCATTTAGGACCTGCACTTATGAACGGGGTAGGCAGCTGTATATCAGGGAGTAAACCTTCTGATAATAAAAACAGCTGGAGCTTGTTAAGGTAATTACACAGGGGAAAGGATAATGTACTGGGAACTCCTCAGAAGAATCTGATTTGTGGTGAGGGGAGAGAGATAAAAGCTCATTTAAGAACGACATGAACATGCTGTGTAGGTAGCTGTTTATAAGTAAATAAATCCACTGACATTAAGAAAATCAGTAGCTTAATAAATTAAGTACTTCCTGGTATGGTTACTGTACTGGTAACTCCCCAAAAGAATCTGGATTGTGGTGAGGGAACAGAGAAAAAGCTAATTTAGGACCTGCACTTACGAAGGGGGTAGGCAGCTATATATCAGGGAGTAAACATTTTGAAAATAAAAACAGCTGGAGCTTGTTAAGGTAATTACACATGTGAAAGGATAATGTACTGGGAACTCCTCAGAAGAATCTGATTTTATTTGTGGTGAGGGGAGAGAGATAAAAGCTCATTTAGGAACTACATGAACATGGTGCATAGGTAGCTGTTTATGAGTAAATATCTCCACTGAGATTAAGAAAAGCAGTAGCTTAATAAATTAAGTACTTGCTGGTATGGTTATTGTACTGGTAACTCCCCAAAAGAATCTGGATTGTGGTGAGGGAACAGAGAAAAAAGCGCATTTAGGACCTGCACTTACGAAGGGGGTAGGCAGCTGTATATCAGGGAGTAAACCTTCTGAAAATAAAAACAGCTGGAGCTTGTTAAGGTAATTACACAGGGGAAAGGATAATGTACTGGGAAGTCCTCAGAAGAATCTGATTTGTGGTGAGGGTAGAGAGATAAAAGCTCATTTAGGAACGACATGAACATGCTGCGTAGGAAGCCGTTTATCAGTAAATATCTCCACTGAGATTAAGAAAAGCAGTATCTTAATAAATTAAGTACTTCCTGGTATGGTTACTGTACTGGTAACTCCCAAAAAGAATCTGGATTTTGGTGAGGGAACAGAGAAAATAGCTCATTTAGGACCTGCACATACGAAGGGGGTAGGCAACTGTATATCAGGGAGTAAACCTTCTCAGAATAAAAACAGCTTCAGCTTGTTAAGGTAATTACACAGGGGAAAGGATAATGTACTGCGAACACCTCAGAAGAATCTGATTTGTGGTGAGGGGAGAGAGATAAATGCTCATTTAAAAACGACATGAACATGCTGGGTAGGTAGCTGTTTATCAGTAAATATCTCCACTGAGATTAAGAAAAGCAGTATCTTAATAAATTAAGTACTTCCTGGTATGGTTACTGTACTGGTAACTCCCAAAAAGAATCTGGATTTTGGTGAGGGAACAGAGAAAATAGCTCATTTAGGACCTGCACATACGAAGGGGGTAGGCAACTGTATATCAGGGAGTAAACCTTCTGAGAAAAAAAACAGCTGGAGCTTGTTAAGGTAATTACACATGGGAAAGGATAATGTACCGGGAACTCCTCAGAAGAATCTGATTTGTGGTGAGGGGAGAGAGATAAAAGCTCATTTAGGAACGACATGAACATGCTGCGTAGGTAGCTGTTTATCAGTAAATATCTCCACTGAGATTAAGAAAAGCAGTAGCTTAATAAATTAAGTACTTCCTAGTATGGTTACTGTACTGGTAACTCCGCAAAAGAATCTGGATTGTGGTGAGGGAACAGAGAAAAAAGCTCATTTAGGACCTGCACTTACGAAGGGGGTAGGCAGCTGTATATCAGGGAGTAAACCTTCTGAGAATAAAAACATCTGGAGCTTGTTAAGGTAATTACACAGGGGAAAGGATAGTATACTGGGAACTCCTCAGAAGAATCTGATTTGTGGTGAGGGGAGAGAGATAAAAGCTCATTTAGGAACGACATGAACATGCTGCGTAGGTCGCTGTTTATCAGTAAATATCTCCACTGAGATTAAGAAAAGCAGTAGCTTAATAAATTAAGTACTTCCTGGTATGGTTACTGTACTGGTAACTCCCCAAAAGAATCTGGATTGTGGTGAGTGAACAGAGAATAAAGCTCATTTAGGACCTGCACTTACTAAGGGGGTAGGCAGCTGTACATCAGGGAGTAAACATTCTGAGAATAAAAACAGCTGGAGCTTGTTAAGGTAATTACACAGGGGAAAGGATAATTTACTGGGAACTCGTCAGAAGAATCTCATTTGATTTGTGGTGACAGGAGAGAGATAAAAGCTCATTTAGGAACGACATGAACATGCTGCGTAGGTAGCTGTTTATCAGTAAATATCTCCACTGAGATTAAGACAAGCAGTAGCTTAATAAATTAAGTACTTCCTGGTATGGTTACTGTACTGGGAACTCCCCAAAAGAATCTGGATTGTGGTGAGGGAACAGAGAAAAAAGCTCATTTAGGACCTGCACTTACGAAGGGTTAGGCAGTTGTATATCAGGGAGTATCGATTCTGAGAATAAAAACAGGTGGAGCTTGTTAAGGTAATTACACAGGGGAAAGGATAATGTACTGGGAACTCCTCAGAAGAATCTGATTTGTGGTGAGGGGAGAGAGATAAAAGCTCATTTAGGAACGACATGAACATGCTGCATACGTTGCTGTTTATCTGTAAATATCTCCACTGAGATTAAGAAAAGCAGTAGCTTAATAAATTAAGTACTTCCATGGTATGGATACTGTACTGGAAACTCCCCAAAAGAATCTGGATTGTGGTGAGGGAACAGAGAAAAAAGCTCATTTAGGAACGACATGAACATGCTGCTTAGGTAGCCGTTTATCAGTAAATATCTCCACTGAGATTAAGAAAAGCAGTAGCTTAATAAATTAAGTACATCCTGGTATGGTTACTGTACTGGTAACTTCCCAAAAGAATCTGGATTGTGTTGAGGGAAAAGAGAACAAAGCTCATTTAGGACCTGCACTTACGAAGGGGGTAGGCAGCTGTATATCAGGGAGTAAACCTTCTGAGAATAAAAACAGCTGGAGCTTGTTAAGGTAATTACACAGGGGAAAGGATAATGTACTGGGAACTCCTCAGAAGAATCTGATTTGATTTGTGGTGACGGGAGAGAGATAAAAGCTCATTTAGGAACGACATGAACATGCTGCGTAGGTAGCTGTTTATCAGTAAATATCTCCAATGAGATTAAGAAAAGCAGTAGCTTAATAAATTAAGTACATCCTGGTATGGTTACTGTACCGGTAACTTCCCAAAAGAATCTGGATTGTGATGAGGGAACAGAGAAAAAAGCTCATTTAGGACCTGCACTTACGAAGGGGGTAGGCAGCTGTATATCAGGGAGTAAACCTTCTGAGAATAAAAACAGCTGGAGCTTGTTAAGGTAATTACACAGGGGAAAGGATAATGTACTGGGAACTCCTCAGAAGAATCTGATTTGTGGTGAGGGGAGAGAGATAAAAGCTCATTTAAGAGCGACATGAACATGCTGCGTAGGTAGCTGTTTATCAGTAAATATCTTCACTGAGATTAAGAAAAGTAGTAGCTTAATAAAATAAGTACTTCCTGGTATGGTTACTGGACTGGTAACTCCCCAAAAGAATCTTGATTGTGGTGAGGGAACAGAGAAAAAAGCTCATTTAGGACCTGCACTTACGAAGGGGGTAGGCAGCTGTATATCAGGGAGTAAACCTTCTGATAATAAAAACAGCTGGAGCTTGTTAAGGTAGTTACACAGGGGAAAGGATAATGTACTGGGAACTCCTCAGAAGAATCTGATTTGTGGTGAGGGGAGAGAGATAAAAGCTCATTTAGGAACGACATGAACATGCTGCGTTGGTAGCTGTTTATCAGTAAATATCTCCACTGACATTAAGAAAAGCAGTAGCTTAATAAATTAAGTACTTCCTGGTATGGTTACTGTACTGGTAACTCCCCAAAAGAATCTGGATTGTGGTGAGGGAACAGAGAAAAAAGCACATTTAGGACCTGCACTTACGAAGGGGGTAGGCAGCTGTATATCAGGGAGTAAACTTTCTGAGAATAAAAACAGCTGGAGCTTGTTAAGGTAATTACACAGGGGAAAGGATAATGTACTGGGAACTCCTCAGAAGAATCTGATTTGTGGTGAGGGGAGAGAGATAAAAGCTCATTTAGGAACGACATGAACATGCTGCATAGGTAGCTGTTTATCAGTAAATATCTCCACTGAGATTAAGAAAAGCAGTAGCTTAATAAATTAAGTACTTCCTGGTATGGATACTGTACTGGAAACTCCCCAAAATAGTCTGGATTGTTGTGAGGGAGCAGAGAAAAAAGCTCATTTAGGACCTGCACTTACGAAGGCGGTAAGCAGCTGTATATCAGGGAGTAAACCTTCTGAGAATAAAAACAGCTGGAGCTTGTTAAGGTAATTACACAGGGGAAAGGATAATGTACTGGGAACTCCTCAGAAGAACCTGATTTGTGGTGAGGGGAGAGAGATAAAAGCTCATTTAGGAACGACATGAACATGCTGCGTAGGTAGCTGTTTATCAGTAAATATTTCCACTGAGATTAAGAAAAGCAATAGCTTAATAAATTAATTACTTCCAGGTATGGTTACTGTACTGGAAACTCCCAAAAAGACTCTGGATTTTGGTGAGGGAACAGAGAAAAAATCTCATTTAGGACCTGCAATTACGAAGGGGGTAGGCAGCTGTATATCAGGGAGTAAACCTTCTGAGAATAAAAACAGCTGGAGCTTGTTAAGGTAATTACACAGGGGAAAGGATAATGTACTGGGAACTCCTCAGAAGAATCTGATTTGTGGTGAGGGGAGAGAGATAAAAGCTCATTTAGGAACGACATGAACATGCTGTGTAGGTAGCTGTTTATTAGTAAATATCTTCACTGAGATTAAGAAAAGCAGTAGCTTAATAAATTAAGTACTTCCTGGTATGGTTACTGTACTGGTAAATCCCCGAAATAATCTGGATTGTGGTGAGGAAAGAGAGAAAAAAGCTCTTTTAGGACCTTCACTTACGAAGGGGGTAGGCAGCTGTATATCAGGGAGTAAACCTTCTGAAAATAAAAACAGCTGGAGCTTGTTAAGGTAATTACACAGGGGAAAGGATAATGTACTGGGAACTCCTCAGAAGATTCTGATTTGTGGTGAGGGGAGAGAGATAAAAGCTCATTTAGGAACGACATGAACATGCTGCGTATGCAGCTGTTTTTCAGTAAATATCTCCACTGAGATTAAGAAAAGCAGTAGCTTAATAAATGAAGTACTTCCCGGTATGGTTACTGTACTGGTAACTCCCCAAAAGAATCTGGATTGTGGTGAGGGAACAGAGGAAAAGGCTCTTTTAGGACCTGCAATTACGAAGGGGGTAGGCAGCTGTATATCAGGGAGTAAACCTTCTGAGAATAAAAACAGCTGGAGCTTGTTAAGGTAATTACAAAGGGGAAAGGATAATGTACTGGGAATTCCTCAGAAGAATCTGATTTGTGGTGAGGGGAGAGAGATAAAAGCTCATTTAGGAACGACATGAACATGCTGCGTAGGTAGCTGTTTATCAGTAAATATCTCCACTGAGATTAAGAAAAGCAGTAGCTTAATAAATTAAGTACTTCCTGGTATGGTTACTGTACTGGTAACTCCCCAAAAGAATCTGGATTGTGGTGAGGGAACAGAGAAAAAAGCTCATTTAGGACCTGCACTTACGAAGGGGGTAGGCAGCTGTATATCAGGAAGTAAACCTTCTGAGAATAAAAACAGCTGGAGCTTGTTAAGGTAATTACACAGGGGAAAGATAATGTACTGGGAACTCCTCAGAAGAACCTGATTTGTGGTGAGGGGAGAGAGATAAAAGCTCATTTAGGAACGACATGAACATGCTGCGTAGGTAGCTGTTTATCAGTAAATATTTCCACTGAGATTAAGAAAAGCAGTAGCTTAATAAATTAATTACTTCCAGGGATGGTTACTGTACTGGAAACTCCCAAAAAGACTCTGGATTGTGGTGAGGGAACAGAGAAAAAAGCTCATTTAGGACCTGCACTTACGAAGGGGGTAGGCAGCTGTATATCAGGGAGTAAACCTTCTGAGAATACAAACAGCTGGAGCTTGTTAAGGTAATTACACAGGGGAAAGGATAATGTACTGGGAACTCTTCAGAAGAATCTGATTTGTGGTGAGGGGAGAGAGATAAAAGCTCATTTAGGAACGACATGAACATGCTGTGTAGGTAGCTGTTTATCAGTAAATATATCCACTGAGATTAAGAAATGCAGTAGCTTAATAAATTAAGTACTTCCTGGTATGGTTACTGTACTGGTAACTCCCCGAAATAATCTGGATTGTGGTGAGGAAAGAGAGAAAAAAGCTCTTTTAGGACCTGCACTTACGAAGGGGGTAGGCAGCTGTATATCAGGGAGTAAACCTTCTGAGAATAAAAAGAGCTGGAGCTTGTTAAGGTAATTACACAGGGGAAAGGATAATGTACTGGGAACTCCTCAGAAGAATCTGAATAAATTAAGTACTTCCTGGTATGGTTACTGTACTGGTAACTCCCCCAAAAAATCTGGTTTGTGGTGAGGGAACACAGAAAAAGCTCATTTAGGACCTGCACTTACGAAGGGGGTAGGCAACTTTATATCAGGGAGTAAACCTTCTGAGAATAAAAACAGCTGGAGCTTGTTAAGGTAATTAATTACACAGGGGAAAGGATAATGTACTGGGAACTCCTCAGAAGAATCTGATTTGTGGTGAGGGGAGAGAGATAAAAGCTCATTTAGGAACGACATGAACATGCTGCGTAGGTAGCTGTTTATCAGTAAATATCTCCACTGAGATTAAGAAAAGCAGTAGCTTAATAAATTAAGTAATTCCTGGTATGGTTACTGTACTGGTAACTCCCCAAAAGAATCTGGATTGTGGTGAGGGAACAAAGAAAAAAGCTCATTTAGGACCTGCACTTACGAAGGGGGTAGGCAGCTGTATATCAGGGAGTAAACCTTCTGAGAATAAAAACAGCTGGAGCTTGTTAAGGTAATTACACAGGGGAAAGGATAATGTACTGGCAACTCCTCAGAAGAATCTGATTTGTGGTGTGGGGAGAGAGATAAAAGCTAATTTAGGAACGACATGAACATGCTGCGTAGGTAGCTGTTTATCAGTAAATATCTCCACTGAGATTAAGAAAAGCAGTAGCTTAATAAATTAAGTACTTCCTGGTATGGTTACTGTACTGGTAACTCCCCAAAAGAATCTGGATTGTGGTGAGGGAACAGAGAAAAAAGCTCATTTATGACCTGCACTTACGAAGGAGGTAGGCAGCTGTATATTAGGGAGTAAACCTTCTGAGAATAAAAACAGCTGGAGCTTGTTAAGGTAATTACACAGGGGAAAGGATAATGTACTGGGAACTCCTCAGAAGAATCTGATTTGTGGTGAGGGGAGAGAGATAAAAGCTCATTTAGGAACGACATGAACATGCTGTGTAGGTAGCTGTTTATCAGTAAATATCTCCACTGAGATTAAGAAAAGCAGTAGCTTAATAAATTAAGTACTTCCTGGTATGGTTACTGTACTGGTAACTCCCCAAAAGAATCTGGATTGTGGTGAGGGAACAGAGAAAAAAGCTCTTTTAGGACCTGCACTTAAGAAGGGGGTAGGCACCTGTATATCAGGAAGTAAACCTTTTGGGAATAAAAACAGCTGGAGCTTGTTAAGATAATTACACAGGGGAAAGGATCATGTACTGGGAACTCATCAGAAGAATCTGATTTGTGGTGAGGGGAGAGAGATAAAAGGTCATTTAGGAACGACATGAACATGCTGCATAGGTAGCTGTTTATCAGTAAATATCTCCACTGAGATTAAGAAAAGCAGTAGCTTAAGAAATTAAGTACTTCCTGGTATGGTTACTGTACTGGTAACTCCCCAAAAGAATCTGGATTGTGGTGAGGGAACAGAGAAAAAAGCTCATTTAGGACCTGAACTTACGAAGGGGGTAGGCAGCTGTATATCAGGGAGTAAACCTTCTGAGAATAAAAACAGCTGGAGCTTGTTAAGGTAATTACACAGGGGAAAGGATAATGTACTGGGAACTCCTCAGAAGAATCTGATTTGTGGTGAGGGGAGAGAGATAAAAGCTCATTTAGGAACGACATGAACATGCTGCGTAGGTAGCTGTTTATCAGTAAATATCTCCACTGAGATTAAGAAAAGCAGTAGCTTAATAAATTAAGTACTTCCTGGTATGGTTACTGTACTGGTAACTCCCCAAATGAATCTGGATTGTGGTGAGGGAACAGGGAAAAAAGCTCATTTAGGACCTGCACTTACGAAGGGGGTAGGCAGCTGTATATCAGGGAGTAAACCTTCTGAGAATAAAAACAGCTGGACCTTGTTAAGGTAATTACACAGGGAAAAGGGTAATGTACTGGGAACTCCTCAGAAGAATCTGATTTGTGGTGAGGGGAGAGATATAAAAGCTCATTTAGGAACGACATGAACATGCTGCTTAGGTAGCTGTTTATCAGTAAATATCTCCACTGAGATTAAGAAAAGCAGTAGCTTAATAAATTAAGTACTTCCTGGTATGGATACTGTACTGGTAACTCCCCAAAATAATCTGGATTGTCGTGAGGGAACAGAGAAAAAAGCTCATTTAGGACCTGCACTTACGAAGGGGGTAGGCAGCTGTATATCAGGGAGTAAATCTTCTGCGAATAAAAACAGCTGGAGCTTGTTAAGGTAATTACACAGGGGAAAGGATAATGTACTGGGAACTCCTCAGAAGAATCTGATTTGTGGTGAGGAGAGAGAGATAAAAGCTCATTTAGAAACGACATGAACATGCTGCGTAGGTAGCTGTTTATCAGTATATATCTCCACTGAGATTAAGAAAAGCAGTATCTTAATAAATTAAGTACTTCCTGGTATGGTTACTGTACTGGTAACTCCCCAAAAGAATCTGGATTGTGGTGAGGGAACAGAGAAAAAAGCTCATTTAGGACCTGCACTTACGAAGGGGGTAGGCAGCTGTATATCAGGGAGTAAACCTTCTGAGAATAAAAACAGCTGGAGCTTGTTAAGATAATTACACAGGGGAAAGGATAATGTACTGGGAACTCCTCAGAAGAATCTGATTTGTGGTGAGGGGAGAGAGATAAAAGCTCATTTAGGAACGACATGAACATGCTGCGTAGGTAGCTGTTTATCAGTAAATATCTCCACTGAGATTAAGAAAAGAAGTAGCTTAATAAATTAAGTACTTCCTGGTATGGTTACTGTAATGGTAACTCACCAAAAGAATCTGGATTGTGGTGAGGGAACAAAGAAAAAAGCTCATTTAGGACCTGCACTTACGAAGGGGGTAGGCAGCTGTATATCAGGGAGTAAACCTTCTGAGAATAAAAACAGCTGGAGCTTGTTAAGGTAATTACACAGGGGAAAGGATAATGTACTGGGAACTCCTCAGAAGAATCTGATTTGTGGTGAGGGGAGAGAGATAAAAGCTCATTTAGGAACGACATGAACATGCTGCGTACATAGCTGTTTATCAGTAAATATCTCCACTGAGATAATGAGAACCAGTAGCTTAATAAATTAAGTACTTCCTGGTGTGGTTACTGTACTGGTAACTCCCCAAAATAATCTGGATTGTGGTGAGGGAACAGAGAAAAAAGCTCATTTAGGACCTGCACTTACGAAGGGGGTAGGCAGCTGTTTATCAGGGAGTAAACCTTCTGAGAACAAATACAGCTGGAGCTTGTTAAGGTAATTACACAGGGGAAAGGATAATGTACTGGGAACTCCTGAGAAGAATCTGATTTGTGGTGAGAGGAGAGAGATAAAGGCTCATTTAAGAACGACATGAACATGCAGCATAGGTAGCTGTTTATCAGTAAATATCTCCACTGAGATTAAGAAAAGCAGTAGCTTAATAAATTAAGTACTTCCTGGTATGGTTTCTGTACTGCAACCTCCCCAAAAGAATCTGGCTTGTTGTGAGGGAACAGAGAAAAAAGCTCATTTATGACCTGCACTTACGAAGGGGGTAGGCAGCTGTATATCAGGGAGTAAACCTTCTGAGAATAAAAACAGCTGGAGCTTGTTAAGGTAATTACACTGGGGAAAGGATAATGTACTGGGAACTCCTCAGAAGAATCTGATTTGTGGTGAGGGGAGAGAGATAAAAGCTCATTTAAGAACGACATGAACATACTGCGTATGTAGCTGTTTATCAGTAAATATCTCCACTGAGATTAAGAAAAGCAGTAGCTTAATAAATTAAGTACTTCCTGGTATGGTTACTGTACTGGTAACTCCCCAAAAGAATCTGGATTGTGGTGAGGGAACAGAGAAAAAAGCTCATTTAGGACCTGCTCTTACAAAGGGGGAAGGCAGCTGTATATCAGGGAGTAAACCTTCTGAGAATAAGAACAGCTGGAGCTTGTTAAGGTAATTACACCGGGGAAAGGATAATGTACTGGGAACTCCTCAGAAGAATCTGATTTGTGGTGAGGGGAGAGAGATAAAAGCTCATTTAGGAACGACATGAACATGCTGCGTAGGTAGCTGTTTATCAGTAAATATCTCCACTGAGATTAAGAAAAGCAGTAGCTTAATAAATTAAGTACTTCCTGGTATGGTTACTCTACTGGTAACTCCCCAAAAGAATCTGGATTGTGGTGAGGGAACAGAGAAAAAAGCTCATTTAGGACCTGCACGTAGGAAGGGGGTAGGCAGCTGTATATCAGGGAGTAAACCTTCTGAGAATAAAAACACCTGGAGCTTGTTAAGGTAATTACACAGGGGAAAGGGTAATGTACTGGGAACTCCTCAGAAGAATCTGATTTGTGGTGAGGGGAGAGAGATAAAACCAAATTTAGGAACGACATGAACATGCTGCGTAGGTAGCTGTTTATCAGTAAATATCTCCACTGAGATTAAGAAAAGCAGTAGCTTAATAAATTAAGTACTTCCTGGTATGGTTACTGTACTGGTAACTCCCCAAAAGAATCTGGATTGTGGTGAGGGAACAGAGAATAAAGCTCATTAAGACCGACACTTACGAAGGGGTTAGACAGCAGTATATCAGGGAGTAAACCTTCTGAGAATAAAAACAGCTTGCGCTTGTTAAGGTGATTATACAGGGGAAAGGATAATGTACTGGGAACTCCTCAGAAGAACCTGATTTGTGGTGAGGGGAGAGAGATAAAAGCTCAATTAGGAACGACATGAACATGCTGCATACGTAGCTGTTTATCAGTAAATATCTCCACTGAGGTTAAGAAAAGCAGTAGCTTAATAAATTAAGTACTTCCTGGTGTGGATACTGTACTGGTAACTCCCCAAAAGAATCTGTATTGTGGTGAGGGAAGAGAGAAAAAAGCTCATTTAGGACCTGCACTTACGAAGGGGGTAGGCAGCTGTATATCAGGGAGTAAACCTTCTGAGAATAAAAACAGCTGGAGCTTGTTAAGATAATTACACAGGGGAAAGGATCATGTACTGGGAACTCATCAGAAGAATCTGATTTGTGGTGAGGGGAGAGAGAAAAAAGGTCATTTAGGAACGACATGAACATCCTGCATAGGTAGCTGTTTATCAGTAAATATCTCCACTGAGATTAAGAAAAGCAGTAGCTTAATAAATTAAGTACTTCCTGGTATGGATACTGTACTGGTAACTCCCCCAAAGAATCTGGTTTGTGGTGAGGGAACACAGAAAAAGCTCATTTAGGACCTGCACTTACGAAGGGGGTAGGCAGCTGTATATCAGGGAGTAAACCTTCTGAGAATAAAAACAGCTGGAGCTTGTTAAGGTAATTAATTACACAGGGGAAAGGATAATGTACTGGGAACTCCTCAGAAGAATCTGATTTGTGGTGAGGGGAGAGAGATAAAATCTCATTTAGGAACGACATGAACATGCTGCGTAGGTAGCTGTTTATCAGTAAATATCACCACTGAGATTAAGAAAAGCAGTAGCTTAATAAATTAAGTACTTCCTGGTATGGTTACTGTACTCGTAACTCCCCAAAAGAATCTGGATTGTGGTGAGGGAACAGAGAAAAAAGCTCATTTAGGACCTGCACTTACGAAGGGGGTAGGCAGCTGTATATCAGGGAGTAAACCTTCTGAGAATAAAAACAGCTGGAGCTTGTTAAGGTAATTACACAGGGGAAAGGATAATGTACTGGGAACTCCTCAGAAGAATCTTATTTGTGGTGAGGGGAGAGAGATAAAAGCTCATTTAGGAACGACATGAACATGCTGCGTAGGTAGCTGTTTATCAGTACATATCTCCACTGAGATTAAGAAAAGCAGTAGCTTAATAAATTAAGTACTTCCTGGTATGGTTACTATACTGGTAACTCCCCCAAAGAATCTGGTTTGTGGTGAGGGAACACAGAAAAAGCTCATTTTGGACCTGCACTTACGAAGGGGGTAGGCAGCTGTATATCAGGGAGTAAACCTTCTGAGAATAAAAACAGCTGGAGCTTGTTAAGGTAATTAATTACACAGGGGAAAGGATAATGTACTGGGAACTCCTCAGAAGAATCTGATTTGTGGTGAGGGGAGAGAGATAAAAGCTCATTTAGGATCAACAAGAACATGCTGCGTATGTAGCTGTTTATCAGTAAATATCTCCTCTGAGATTAAGAAAAGCAGTAGCTTAATAAATTAAGTAGTTCCTGGTATGGTTACTGTACTGGTAACTCCCCAAAAGAATCTGGATTGTGGAGAGGGAACAGAGAAAAAAGCTCATTTAGGACCTGCACTTACGAAGGGGGTAGGCAGCTGTATATCAGGGAGTAAACCTTCTGAGAATAAAAACAGCTGGAGCTTGTTAAGGTAATTACACAGGGTAAAGGATAATGTACTGGGAACTATTCAGAAGAATCTGATTTGTGGTGAGGGGAGAGAGATAAAAGCTCATTTTGGAACGACATGAACATGCTGCATACGTAGCTGTTTATCAGTAAATATCTCCACTGAGATTAAGAAAAGCAGTAGCTTAATAAATTAAGTACTTCCTGGTATGGTTACTGTACTGGTAACTCCCCAAAAGAATCTGGATTGTGGTGAGGGAACAGAGAAAAAAGCTCATTTAGGAACGACATGAACATGTTGCGTAGGTAGCTGTTTATCAGTAAATATCTCCACTGAGATTATGAAAAGCAGTAGCTTAATAAATTAAGTACTTCCTTGTATGATTACTGTACTGGTAACTCCCCAAAAGAATCTGGATTGTGATGAGGGAACAGAGAAAAAAGCTCATTTAAGACCTGCACTTACGAAGTGGGTAGGCAGCTGTATATCAGTGAGTAAACCTTCTGAGAATAAAAACAGCTGGAGCTTGTTAAGGTAATTACACAGGTGAAAGGATAATGTACTGGGAACTCCTCAGAAGAATCTGATTTGTGGTGAGGGGAGAGAGATAAAAGCTCATTTAGGAACGACATGTACAGGCTCCATACGTAGCTGTTTATCAGTAAATATCTCCACTGAGATTAAGAAAAGCAGTAGCTTAATAAATTAAGTACTTCCTTGTATGGATACTGTACTGGTAACTCCCCAAAAGAATCTGATTTGTGGTGAGGGGAGAGAGATAAAAGCTCATTTAAGAACGACTTGAACATGCTGCGTAGGTAGCTGTTTATCAGTAAATATCTCCACTGAGATTAAGAAAAGCAGTAGCTTAATAAATTAAGTACTTCCTGGTATGGTTACTGTACTGGTAACTGCCCAAAAGAATCTGGATTTTGGTGAGGGAACAGGCTAAGGATAATGTACTGGGAACTCCTCAGAAGAATCTGATTTGTGGTGAGGGGAGAGAGATAAAAGCTCATTTAGGAACGACATGAACATGCTGCGTAGGTAGCTGTTTATCAGTAAATATCTCCAATGAGATTAAGAAAAGCAGGACCTTAATAAATTAAGTACTTCCTGGTATGTTTACTGTACTGGTAACTCCCCAAAAGAATCTGGATTGTGGTGAGGGAACAGAGAAAAAAGCTCATTTAGGACCTGCACTTACGAAGGGGGTAGGCAGTTGTATATCAGGAAGCAAACCTTCTGAGAATAAAAACAGCTGGAGCTTGTTAAGGTAATTACACAGGGGAAAAGATAATGTACTGGTAACTCCTCAGAAGAATCTGATTTGTGTTGAGGGGAGAGAGATAAAAGCTCATTTATGAACGACATGAACATGCTGCGTAGGTAGCTGTTTATCAGTGAATATCTCCACTGAGATTAAGAAAAGCAGTAGCTTAATAAATTAAGTACTTCCTGGTATGGATACTGTACTGGGAACTCCTCAGAAGAATCTGATTTGTGGTGAGGGGAGAGAGATAACAGCTCATTTAGGAACGACATGAACATGCTGCGTAGGTAGCTGTTTATCAGTAAATATCTCCACTGAGATTAAGAAAAGCAGCAGCTTAATAAATTAAGTACTTCCTGGTATGTTTACTGTACTGGTAACTCCCCAAAAGAATCTGGATTGTGGTGAGGGAACAGAGAAAAAAGCTCATTTAGGACCTGCACTTACGAAGGGGGTAGGCAGCTGTATATCAGGGAGTATCGCTTCTAAGAATAAAAACAGCTGGAGCTTGTTAAGGTAATTACACAGGGGAAAGGATAATGTACTGGGAACTCCTCAGAAGAATCTGATTTGTGGTGAGTGGAGAGAAATAAAAGCTCATTTATGAACGACATGAACATGCTGCATACGTAGCTGTTTATCAGTAAATATCTCCACTGAGATTAAGAAAAGCAGTAGCTTAATAAATTAAGTACTTCTTGGTATGGATACTGTACTGATAACTCCCCAAAGAACCTGGATTGTGGTGAGGGAACAGAGAAAAAAGCTCATTTAGGAACGACATGAACATGCTGCGTAGGTAGCTGTTTATCAGTAAATATCTCCACTGAGATTAAGAAAAGCAGTAGCTTAATAAATTAAGTACTTCCTGGTATGGTTACTGTACTGGTAACTCCCCAAAAGAATCTGGATTGTGGTGACGGAACAGAGAAAAAAGCTCATTTAGGACCTGCACTTACGAAGGGGTTAGGCAGCTGTATATCAGGGAGTAAACCTCTGAGAATAAAAACAGCTGGAACTTGTTAAGGTAATTACACAGGGGAAAGGATAATGTACTGGGAACTCCTCAGAAGAATCTGATTTGTTGGTGAGGGGAGAGAGATAAAAGCTCATTTATGAACGACATGAACATGCTGCGTAGGTAGCTGTTTATCAGTAAATATCTCCACTGAGATTAAGAAAAGCAGTAGCTTAATAAATTAAGTACTTCCTGGTATGTTTACTGTACTGGTAACTCCCCAAAAGAATCTGGATTGTGGTGAGGGAACAGAGAAAAAAGCTCATTTAGGACCTGCACTTACGAAGGGGGTAGGCAGTTGTATATCAGGGAGTAAACCTTCTGAGAATAAAAACAGCTGGAGCTTGTTAAGGTAATTACACAGGGGAAAAGATAATGTACTGGTAACTCCTCAGAAGAATCTGATTTGTGATGAGGGGAGAGAGATAAAAGCTCATTTATGAACGACATGAACATGCTGCGTAGGTAGATGTTTATCAGTAAATATCTCCACTGAGATTAAGAAAAGCAGTAGCTTAATAAATTAAGTACTTCCTGGTATGGATACTGTACTGGGAACTCCTCAGAAGAATCTGATTTGTGGTGAGGGGAGAGAGATAAACGCTCATTTAGGAACGACATGAACATGCTGCGTAGGTAGCTGTTTATCAGTAAATATCTCCAATGAGATTAAGAAAAGCAGGACCTTAATAAATTAAGTACTTCCTGGTATGTTTACTGTACTGGTAACTCCACAAAAGAATCTGGATTGTGGTGAGGGAACAGAGAAAAAAGCTCATTTAGGACCTGCACTTAGGAAGGGGGTAGGCAGCTGTATATCACGGAGTAAACATTCTGAGAATAAAAACAGCTGGAGCTTGTTAAGGTAATTACACAGGGGAAAGGATAATGTACTGGGAACTCCTCAGAAGAATCTGATTTGTGTTGAGGGGAGAGACATAAAAGCTCATTTAGGAACGACATGAACATGCTGTGTAGGTAGCTGTTTATCAGTAAATATCTGCACTGAGATTAAGAAAAGCAGTAGCTTAATAAATTAAGTACTTCCTGGTATGTTTACTGTACTGGTAACTCCCCAAAAGAATCTGGATTGTGGTGAGGGAACAGAGAAAAAAGCTCATTTAGGACCTGCACTTACGAAGGGGGTAGGCAGCTGTATATCAGGGAGTAAACCTTCTGAGAATAAAAACAGCTGGAACTTGTTAAGGTAATTACACAGGGGAAAGGATAATGTACTGGGAACTCCTCAGAAGTATCTGATTTGTGGTGAGGGGAGAGAAATAAAAGCTCATTTATGAACGACGTGAACATGCTGCCTACGTAGCTGTTTATCAGTAAATATCTCCACTGAGATTAAGAAAAGCAGTAGCTTAATAAATTAAGTACTTCCTGGTATGGATACTGTACTGGTAACTCCCCAAAAGAATCTGGATTGTGGTGAGGGAACAGAGAAAAAAGCTCATTTAGGAACGACATGAACATGCTGCGTAGGTAGCTGTTTATCAGTAAATATCTCCACTGAGATTAAGAAAAGCAGTAGCTTAATAAATTAAGTACTTCCTGGTATGGATACTGTACTGGGAACTCCTCAGAAGAATCTGATTTGTGGTGAGGGGAGAGAGATAACAGCTCATTTAGGAACGACATGAACATGCTGCGTACGTAGATGTTTATCAGTAAATATCTCCACTGAGATTAAGAAAAGCAGCAGCTTAATAAATTAAGTACTTCCTGGTATGTTTACTGTACTGGTAACTCCCCAAAAGAATCTGGATTGTGGTGAGGGAACAGAGAAAAAAGCTCATTTAGGACCTGCACTTACGAAGGTGGTAGGCAGCTGTATATCAGGGAGTATCGCTTCTAAGAATAAAAACAGCTGGAGCTTGTTAAGGTAATTACACAGGGGAAAGGATAATGTACTGGGAACTCCTCAGAAGAATCTGATTTGTGGTGAGTGGAGAGAAATAAAAGCTCATTTATGAACGACATGAACATGCTGCATACGTAGCTGTTTATCAGTAAATATCTCCACTGAGATTAAGAAAAGCAGTAGCTTAATAAATTAAGTACTTCTTGGTATGGATACTGTACTGATAACTCCCCAAAGAACCTGGATTGTGGTGAGGGAACAGAGAAAAAAGCTCATTTAGGAACGACATGAACATGCTGCGTAGGTAGCTGTTTATCAGTAAATATCTCCACTGAGATTAAGAAAAGCAGTAGCTTAATAAATTAAGTACTTCCTGGTATGGTTACTGTACTGGTAACTCCCCAAAAGAATCTGGATTGTGGTGACGGAACAGAGAAAAAAGCTCATTTAGGACCTGCACTTACGAAGGGGTTAGGCAGCTGTATATCAGGGAGTAAACCTCTGAGAATAAAAACAGCTGGAACTTGTTAAGGTAATTACACAGGGGAAAGGATAATGTACTGGGAACTCCTCAGAAGAATCTGATTTGTTGGTGAGGGGAGAGAGATAAAAGCTCATTTATGAACGACATGAACATGCTGCGTAGGTAGCTGTTTATCAGTAAATATCTCCACTGAGATTAAGAAAAGCAGTAGCTTAATAAATTAAGTACTTCCTGGTATGTTTACTGTACTGGTAACTCCCCAAAAGAATCTGGATTGTGGTGAGGGAACAGAGAAAAAAGCTCATTTAGGACCTGCACTTACGAAGGGGGTAGGCAGCTGTATATCAGGGAGTAAACATTCTGAGAATAAAAACAGCTGGAGCTTGTTAAGGTAATTACACAGGGGAAAGGATAATGTACTGGGAACTCCTCAGAAGAATCTGATTTGTGTTGAGGGGAGAGACATAAAAGCTCATTTAGGAACGACATGAACATGCTGTGTAGGTAGCTGTTTATCAGTAAATATCTGCACTGAGATTAAGAAAAGCAGTAGCTTAATAAATTAAGTAATTCCTGGTATGTTTACTGTACTGGTAACTCCCCAAAAGAATCTGGATTGTGGTGAGGGAACAGAGAAAAAAGCTCATTTAGGACCTGCACTTACGAAGGGGGTAGGCAGCTGTATATAAGGGAGTAAACCTTCTGAGAATAAAAACAGCTGGAACTTGTAAGGTAATTACACAGGGGAAAGGATAATGTACTGGGAACTCCTCAGAAGTATCTGATTTGTGGTGAGGGGAGAGAAATAAAAGCTCATTTATGAACGACGTGAACATGCTGCCTACGTAGCTGTTTATCAGTAAATATCTCCACTGAGATTAAGAAAAGCAGTAGCTTAATAAATTAAGTACTTCCTGGTATGGATACTGTACTGGTAACTCCCCAAAAGAATCTGGATTGTGGTGAGGGAACAGAGAAAAAAGCTCATTTAGGAACGACATGAACATGCTGCGTAGGTAGCTGTTTATCAGTAAATATCTCCACTGAGATTAAGAAAAGCAGTAGCTTAATAAATTAAGTACTTCCTGGTATGTTTACTGTACTGGTAACTCCCCAAAAGAATCTGGATTGTGGTGAGGGAACAGAGAAAAAAGCTCATTTAGGACCTGCACTTACGAAGGGGGTAGGCAGTTGTATATCAGGGAGTAAACCTTCTGAGAATAAAAACAGCTGGAGCTTGTTAAGGTAATTACACAGGGGAAAAGATAATGTACTGGTAACTCCTCAGAAGAATCTGATTTGTGATGAGGGGAGAGAGATAAAAGCTCATTTATGAACGACATGAACATGCTGCGTAGGTAGCTGTTTATTCAGTAAATATCTCCACTGAGATTAAGAAAAGCAGTAGCTTAATAAATTAAGTACTTCCTGGTATGGATACTGTACTGGGAACTCCTCAGAAGAATCTGATTTGTGGTGAGGTGAGAGAGATAAACAGCTCATTTAGGAACGACATGAACATGCTGCGTACGTAGATGTTTATCAGTAAATATCTCCACTGAGATTAAGAAAAGCAGCAGCTTAATAAATTAAGTACTTCTGGTATGTTTACTGTACTGGTAACTCCCCAAAAGATCTGGATTGTGGTGAGGGAACAGAGAAAAAAGCTCATTTAGGACCTGCACTTACGAAGGGGGTAGGCAGCTGTATATCAGGGAGTATCGCTTCTAAGAATAAAAACAGCTGGAGCTTGTTAAGGTAATTACACAGGGGAAAGGATAATGTACGGGGAACTCCTCAGAAGAATCTCATTTGTGGTGAGTGGAGAGAAATAAAAGCTCATTTATGAACGACATGAACATGCTGCATACGTAGCTGTTTATCAGTAAATATCTCCACTGAGATTAAGAAAAGCAGTAGCTTAATAAATTAAGTACTTCCTGGTATGGATACTGTACTGGTAACTCCCCAACAGAACCTGGATTGTGGTGAGGGAACAGAGAAAAAAGCTCATTTAGGACCTGCACTTACAAAGGGGGTATGCAGCTGTATATCAGGGAGTATAACTTCTGAGAATAAAAACAGCTGGAGCTTGTTAAGGTAACTACACAGGGGAAAGGATAATGTAACTGGGAACTCCTCAGAAGAATCTGATTTGTGGTGAGGGGAGAGAGATAAAAGCTCATTTAGGAACGACATGTACAGGCTGCATACGTAGCTGTTTATCAGTATATATCTCCACTGAGATTTAGAAAGCAGTAGCTTAATAAATTAAGTACTTCCTTGTATGGATACTGTACTGGTAACTCCCCAAAAGAATCTGATTTGTGGTGAGGGGAGAGAGATAAAAGCTCATTTAAGAACGACATGAACATGCTGCGTAGGTAGCTGTTTATCAGTAAATATCTCCACTGAGATTAAGAAAAGCAGTAGCTTAATAAATTAAGTACTTCCTGGTATGGTTACTGTACTGGTAACTGCCCAAAAGAATCTGGATTGTGGTGAGGGAATAGGGAAAGGATAATGTACAGGGAACTCCTCAGAAGAATCTGATTTGTGGTGAGGGGAGAGTGATAAACGCTCATTTAGGAACGACATGAACATGCTGCGTAGGTAGCTGTTTATCAGTAAATATCTCCAATGAGATTAAGAAAAGCAGGACCTTAATAAATTAAGTACTTCCTGGTATGTTTACTGTACTGGTAACTCCACAAAAGAATCTGGATTGTGGTGAGGAACAGAGAAAAAAGCTCATTTAGGACCTGCACTTACGAAGGGGGTAGGCAGCTGTATATCAGGGAGTAAACATTCTGAGAATAAAAACAGCTGGAGCTTGTTAAGGTAATTTCACAGGGGAAAGGATAATGTACTGGGAACTCCTCAGAAAATCGGATTTGTGTTGAGGGGAGAGACATAAAAGCTCATTTAGGAACGACATGAACATGCTGTGTAGGTAGCTGTTTATCAGTAAATATCTCCACTGAGATTAAGAAAAGCAGTAGCTTAATAAATTAAGTACTTCCTGGTATGTTTACTGTACTGGTAACTCCCCAAAAGAATCTGGATTGTGGGTGAGGGAACAGAGAAAAAAGCTCATTTAGGACCTGCACTTACGAAGGGGGTAGGCAGCTGTATATCAGGAAGTAAACCTAATGAGATTAAAAACAGGTGGAACTTGTTAACGTAATTACACAGGGGAAAGGATAATGTACTGGGAACTCCTCAGAAGTATCTGATTTGTGGTGAGGGGAGAGAAATAAAAGCTCATTTATGAACGACGTGAACATGCTGCCTACGTAGCTGTTTATCAGTAAATATCTCCACTGAGATTAAGAAAAGCAGTAGCTTAATAAATTAAGTACTTCCTGGTATGGATACTGTACTGGTAACTCCCCAAAAGAATCTGGATTGTGGTGAGGGAACAAAGAAAAAAGCTCATTTAGGAACGACATGAACATGCTGCGTAGGTAGCTGTTTATCAGTAAATATCTCCACTGAGATTAAGAAAAGCAGTAGCTTAATAAATTAAGTACTTCCTGGTATGGTTACTGTACTGGTAACCTCCCCAAAAGAATCTGGATTGTGGTGACGGAACAGAGAATAATGCTCATTTAGGACCTGCACTTACAAAGTGGGTAGTCAGCTGTATATCAGGGAGTAAACCTTCTGAGAATAAAAACAGCTGGAGCTTGTTAAGGTAATTACACAGGGGAAAGGATAATGTACTGGGAACTCCTCAGAAGAATCTGATTTGTGGTGAGGGGAGAGAGATAAAAGCTCATTTAGGAACGACATGAACATGCTGCATACGTAGCTGTTTATCAATAAATATCTCCACTGAGATTAAGAAAAGCAGTAGCTTAATAAATTAAGTACTTCTGGTATGGATACTGTACTGGTAACTCCCCAAAAGAATCTGGATTGCGGTGAGGGATCAGAGAAAAAAGCTCATTTAGGAACGAAAAGACATGCTGCGTAGGTATCTGTTTATCAGTAAATATCTCCACTGAGATTAGAAAAGCAGTAGCTTAATAAATTAAGTACTTCCTGGCATGGTTACTGTACTGGTAACTCCCCAAAAGAATCTGGATTGTGGTGAGGGAACAGAGAAAAAAGCTCATTTAGGACCTGCACTTACAAAGGGGGTATGCAGCTGTATATCAGGGAGTATAACTTCTGAGAATAAAAACAGCTGGAGCTTGTTAAGGTAATTACACAGGGGAAAGAATAATGTACTGGGAACTCCTCAGAAGAATCTGATTTGTGGTGAGGGAAGAGAGATAAAAGCTCATTTAGGAACGACATGTACAGGCTGCATACGTAGCTGTTTATCAGTAAATATCTCCACTGAGATTAAGAAAAGCAGTTGCTTAATAAATTAAGTACTTCCTTGTATGGAAACTGTACTGGTAACTCCCCAAAAGAATCTGATTTGTGGTGAGGGGAGAGAGATAAAAAGCTCATTTAAGAACGACATGAACATGCTGCGTAGGTAGCTGTTTATCAGTAAATATCTCCACTGAGATTAAGAAAAGCAGTAGCTTAATAACTTAAGTACTTCCTGGTATGGTTACAGTACTGGTAACTGCCCAAAAGAATCTGGATTTTGGTGAGGGAACAGGCTAAGGATAATGTACTGGGAACTCCTCAGAAGAATCTGATTTGTGGTGAGGGGAGAGAGATAAAAGCTCATTTAGGAACGACATGAACATGCTGCGTAGGTAGCTGTTTATCAGTAAATATCTCCACTGAGATTAAGAAAAGCAGTAGCTTAATAAATTAGTACTTCCTGGTATGGTTACTGTACTGGTAACTGCCCAAAAGAATCTGGATTTTGGTGAGGGAACAGGGTAAGGATAATGTACTGGTAACTCCTCAGAAGAATCTGATTTGTGATGAGGGGAGAGAGATAAAAGCTCATTTATGAACGACATGAACATGCTGCGTAGGTAGCTGTTTATCAGTAAATATCTCCACTGAGATTAAGAAAAGCAGTAGCTTAATAAATTAAGTATTTCCTGGTATGGATACTGTACTGGGAACTCCTCAGAAGAATCTGATTTGTGGTGAGGGGAGAGAGATAACAGCTCATTTAGGAACGACATGAACATGCTGCGTAGGTAGCTGTTTATCAGTAAATATCTCCACTGAGATTAAGAAAAGCAGCAGCTTAATTAAATTAAGTACTTCCTGGTATGTTTACTGTACTGGTAACTCCCCAAAGGAATCTGGATTGTGGTGAGGGAACAGAGAAAAAAAGCTCATTTAGGACCTGCACTTATGAAGGGGGTAGGCAGCTGTATATCAGGGAGTATCGCTTCTAAGAATAAAAACAGCTGGAGCTTGTTAAGGTAATTACACAGGGGAACGGATAATGTACTGGGAACTCCTCAGAAGAATCTGATTTGTGGTGAGTGGAGAGAAATAAAAGCTCATTTATGAACGACATGAACATGCTGCATTACGTAGCTGTTTATCAGTAAATATCTCCACTGAGATTAAGAAAAGCAGTAGCTTAATAAATTTAAGTACTTCCTGGTATGGATACTGTACTGATAACTCCCCAAAGAACCTGGATTGTGGTGAGGTATCAGAGAAAAAAGCTCATTTAGGAACGACAGGAACATGCTGCGTAGGTAGCTGTTTATCAGTAAATATCTCCACTGAGATTAAGAAAAGCAGTAGCTTAATAAATTAAGTACTTCCTGGTATGGTTACTGTACTGGTAACTCCCCAAAAGAATCTGGATTGTGGTGACGGAACAGAGAAAAAAGCTCATTTAGGACCTGCACTTACGAAGGGGTTAGGCAGCTGTATATCAGGGAGTAAACCTCTGAGAATAAAAACAGCTGGAACTTGTTAAGGTATTACACAGGGGAAAGGATAATGTACTGGGAACTCCTCAGAAGAATCTGATTTGTTGGTGAGGGGAGAGAGATAAAAGCTCATTTAGGAACGACATGAACATGCTGCGTAGGTAGCTGTTTATCAGTAAATATCTCCACTGAGATTAAGAAAAGCAGTAGCTTAATAAATTAAGTACTTCCCTGGTATGGTTACTGTACTGGTAACTCACCAAAAGAATCTGGATTGTGGTGAGGGAACAGAGAAAAAAGCTCATTTAGGACCTGCACTTACGAAGGGGGTAGGCAGCTGCATATCAGGGAGAAAACCTTCTGAGAATAAAAACAACTGGAACTTGTTAAGGTAATTACACAGGGGAATGGATAATGTACTGGGAACTCCTCAGAAGAATCTGATTTGTGGTTAGGGGAGAGAGATAAAAGCTCATTTAGGAACGACATGAACATGCTGCGTAGGTAGCTGTTTATCAGTAAATATGTCCACTGAGATAAGAAAAGCAGTAGCTTAATAAATTAAGTACTTCCTCGTATGGTTACTGTACTGGTAACTCCCCAAAAGAATCTGTATTGTGGTGAGGGAACAGAGAAAAAAGCTCATTTAGGGACCTGCACTTACGAAGCGGTAGGCAGTTGTATATCAGGGAGTATACCTTCTGAGAATAAATACAGCTGGACCTTATGAAGATAATTACACAGGGGAAAGGATAATGTACTGGGAACTCCTCAGAAGAATCTTATTTGTGGTGAGGGGAGAGAGATAAAAGCTCATTTAGGAACGACATGAACATGCTGCGTAGGTAGCGGTTTATCAGTAAATATCTCCACTGAGATTAAGACAAGCAGTAGCTTAATAAATTAAGTAGTTCCTGGTATGGTTACTGTACTGGAAACTCCCCAAAGAATCTGGATTGAGGTGAGGGAACAGAGAAAAAAGCTCATTTAGGACCTGCACTTACGAAGGTTTAGGCAGCTGTATATCAGGGAGTAAACCTTCTGAGAATAAAAAACAGCTGGAGCTTGTTAAGGTAATTACACAGGGGAACGGATAATGTACTGGGAACTCCTCAGAAGAATCTGATTTGTGGTGAGGGGAGAGAGATAAAAGCTCATTTAGGAACGACATGAACATGCTGCGTAGGTAGCTGTTTATCAGTAAATATCTCCCAATGAGATTAAGAAAAGCAGGACCATAATAAATTAAGTACTTCCTGGTATGTTTACTGTACTGGTAACTCCCCAAAGAATCTGGATTGTGGTGAGGGAACAGAGAAAATAGCTCATTTAGGACCTGCACTTACGAAGGGGGTAGGCAGTTGTATATCAGGAGCAAACCTTCTGAGAATAAAAACAGCTGGAGCTTGTTAAGGTAATTACACAGGGGAAAAGATAATGTACTGGTAACTCCTCAGAAGAATCTGATTTGTGATGAGGGGAGAGAGATAAAAGCTCATTTATGAACGACATGAACATGCTGCGTAGGTAGCTGTTTATCAGTGAATATCTCCACTGAGATTAAGAAAAGCAGTAGCTTAATAAATTAAGTACTTCCTGGTATGGATACTGTACTGGGAACTCCTCAGAAGAATCTGATTTGTGGTGAGGGGTGAGAGATAACAGCTCATTTAGGAACGACATGAACATGCTGCGTAGGTAGCTGTTTATCAGTAAATATCTCCACTGAGATTAAGAAAAGCAGCAGCTTAATAAATTAAGTACTTCCTGGTATGTTTACTGTACTGGTAACTCCCCCAAAGAATCTGGATTGTGGTGAGGGAACAGAGAAAAAAGCTCATTTAGGACCTGCACTTAAGAAGGGGGTAGGCAGCTGTAATATCAGGGAGTATCGCTTCTAAGAATAAAAACAGCTGGAGCTTCTTAAGGTAATTACACAGGGGAAAGGATAATGTACTGGAACTCCTCAGAAGAATCTGATTTGGTGGTGAGTGGAGAGAAATAAAAGCTCCTTTATGAACGACATGAACATGCTGCATACGTAGCTGTTTATCAGTAAATATCTCCACTGAGATTAAGAAAAGCAGTAGCTTAATAAATTAAGTACTTCCTGGTATGGATACTGTACTGATAACTCCCCAAAGAACCTGGATTGTGGTGAGGGAACAGAGAAAAAAGCTCATTTAGGAACGACATGAACATGCTGCGTAGGTAGCTGTTTATCAGTAAATATCTCCACTGAGAGTAAGAAAAGCAGTAGCTTAATAATTAAGTACTTCCTGGTATGGATACTGTACTGGTAACTCCCCAAAAGAATCTGGATTGCGGTGAGGGATCAGAGAAAAAAGCTCATTTAGGAACGACAAGACATGCTGCGTAGGTAGCTGTTTATCAGTAAATATCTCCACTGAGATTAAGAAAAGCAGTAGCTTAATAAATTAAGTACTTCCTGGCATGGTTACTGTACTGGTAACTCCCCAAAAGAATCTGGATTGTGGTGAGGGGAACAGAGAAAAAAGCTCATTTAGGACCTGCACTTACGAGGGTGTAGGCAGCTTTATATCAGGGAGTAAACCTTCTGAGAGAATAAAAACAGCGGGAGCTTGTTAAGGTAATTACACAGGGCAAAGGTTAATGTACTGGGAACTCCTCCGAAGAATCTGATTCGTCGTGAGGGGAGAGAGATAAAAGCTCATTTAGGAACGACATGAACATGCTGCGTACGTAGCTGTTTATCAGTAAATATCTCCACTGAGATTAAGAAAAGCAGTAGCTTAATAAATTACGTACTTCCTGGTATGGTTACTGTACTGGTAACTGCCAAAAGAATCTGGATTTTGGTGAGGAGAACAGGCTAAGGATAATGTACTGGGAACTCCTCAGAAGAATCTGATTGTGGTGAGGGGAGAGAGATAAAGCTCATTTAGGAACGACATGAACATGCTGCGTAGGTAGCTGTTTATCAGTAAATATCTCCAATAGAGATATAGAAAAGCAGGACCCTTAATAAATTAAGTACTTCCTGGTATGTTTACTGTACTGGGTAACTCCCCAAAGAATCTGGAATGTGGTGAGGGAACAGAGAAAAAGCTCATTTAGGACCTGCACTTACGAAGGGGGTAGGCAGTTGTATATCAGGGAGCAAACCTTCTGAGAATAAAAACAGCTGGAGCTTGTTAAGGTAATTACACAGGGGAAAAGATAATGTACTGGTAACTCCTCAGAAGAATCTGATTTGTGATGAGGGGAGAGAGATAAAAGCTCATTTATGAACGACATGAACATGCTGCCGTAGGTAGCTGTTTATCAGTGAATATCTCCACTGAGATTAAGAAAAGCAGTAGCTTAATAATTAAGTACTTCCTGGTATGGATACTGTACTGGGAACTCCTCAGAAGAATCTGATTTGTGGTGAGGGGTGAGAGATAACAGCTCATTTAGGAACGACATGAACATGCTGCGTAGGTAGCTGTTTATCAGTAAATATCTCCACTGAGATTAAGAAAAGCAGTAGCTTAATAAATTAAGTACTTCCTGGTATGTTTACTGTACTGGTAACTCCCCAAAAGAATCTGGATTGTGGTGAGGGAACATCGAAAAAAGCTCATTTAGGACCTGCACTTACGAAGGGGGTAGGCAGCTGTATATCAGGTAGTAAACCTTCTGAGAATAAAAACAGCTGGAGCCTGTTAAGGCAATTAC
>NW_025958922.1:0-27719 GCF_023159225.1 Perognathus longimembris pacificus | reverse complement strand
GAGAATATAAACAGCTGGAGCTTGTTAAGGTAATTACACAGGGGAAAGGATAATGTACTGGGAACTCCTCAGAAGAATCTGATTTGTGGTGAGGGGAGAGAGATAAAAGCTCATTTAGGAACGATATGAACATGCTGCATACATAGCTGTTTATCAGTAAATATCTCCACTGAGATTAAGAAAAGCAGGAGCTTAATAAATTAAGTACTTCCTGGTATGGTTACTGTACTGCTAACTCCCCAAAAGAATCTGGATTGTGTTGAGGGAACAGAGAAAAAAGCTCATTTAGGACCTGCACTTACGAAGGGGGTAGGCAGCTGTATATCAGGGAGTAAACTATCTGAGAATAAAAACAGCTGGAGCTTGTTAAGGTAATTACACAGGGGAAAGGATAATGTACTGGGAACTCCTCAGAAAAATCTGATTTGTGGTGAGGGGAGAGAGATAAGAGCTCATTTAGGAACGACATGAATATGCTGCGTAGGTAGCTGTTTATCAGTAAATATCTCCACTGAGATAAAGAAAAGCAGTAGCTTAATAAATTAAGTCCTTCCTGGTATGGTTACTGTACTGGTAACTCCCCAAAAGAATCTGGACTGTGGTGAGGGAACAGAGAAAAAAGCTCATTTAGGACCTGCACTTACGAAGGGGGTAGGCAGCTGTATATCAGGGAGTATCCCTTCTGAGAATAAAAACAGCTGGAGCTTGTTAAGGTAATTACACAGGGAAAAGGATAATGTACTGGGAACTCCTCAGAAGAATCTGATTTGTGGTGAGGGGAGAGAGATAAAAGCTCATATAGGAACGGCATGAACAAGCTGCGTAGGTAGCTGTTTATCAGTAAATATCTCCACTGAGATTAAGAAAAACAGAAGCTTAATAAATTAAGTATTTCCTGGTATGGTTACTGTACTGGTAACTCCCCAAATGAATCTGAATTGTGGTGAGGGAACAGAGAAAAAAGCTCATTTAGGACCTGCAATTACGAAGGGGGTAGGCAGCTGTATATCAGGGAGTAAACCTTCTGAGAATAAAAACAGCTAGGGCTTATACAGGTAATTACACAGGGGAAAGGATAATGTACTGGGAACTCCTCAGAAGAATCTGAATTGTGGTGAGGGGAAAGAGATAAAAGCTCATTTAGGAACGACATGAACATGCTGCGTAGGTAGCTGTTTATCAGTAAATATCTCCACTAAGATTAAGCAAAGCAGTAGCTTAATAACTTAAGTACTTCCTAGTATGGTTACTGTACTGGTAACTCCCCAAAAGAATCTGGATTGTGGTGAGGGAACAGAGAAAAAAGCTCATTTAGGACCTGTACTTACGAAGGGGGTAGGCAGCTGTATATCAGGGAGTAAACATTCTGAGAATAAAAACAGCTGGAGCTTGTTAAGGTAATTACACAGGGGAAAGGATAATATACTGGGAACTCCTCAGAAGAATCTGATTTGTGGTGAGGGGAGAGAGATAAAAGCTCATTTAGGAACGACATGAACATGCTGCATACATAGCTGTTTATCAGTAAATATCTCCACTGAGATTAAGAAAAGCAGTAGCTTAATAAATTAAGTACTTCCTGGTATGGTTACTGTACTGGTAACTGCCCAAAAGAATCTGGATTGTGGTGAGGGAACAGAGAAAAAAGCTCATTTATTACCTGCACTTACGAAGGGGGTAGGCAGCTGTATATCAGGGAGTAAACCTTCTGAGAATAAAAACAGCTGGAGATTGTTAAGGTAATAACACAGGGGAAAGGATAAAATACTGGGAACTCCTCAGAAGAATCAGATTTGTGGTGAGGGGAGAGAGATAATAGCTCATTTAGGAACGACATTAACATGCTGCCTAGTTAGCTGTTTATCAGTAAATATCTCCACTGAGATTAAGAAAAGCAGTAGCTTAATAAATTAAGTAATTCCTGGTATGGTTACTGTACTGGTAACTCCCCAAAAGAATCTGGATTGTGGTGAGGGAACAGAGAAAAAAGCTCATTTATTACCTGCACTTACGAAGGGGGTAGGCAGCTGTATATCAGGGAGTAAACCTTTTGAGAATAAAAACAGCTGGAGCTTGTTAAGGTAATAACACAGGGGAAAGGATAAAATACTGGGAACTCCTCAGAAGAATCAGATTTGTGGTGAGGGGAGAGAGATAATAGCTCATTTCGGAACGACATTAACATGCTGCCTAGTTAGCTGTTTATCAGTAAATATCTCCACTGAGATTAAGAAAAGCAGTAGCTTAATAAATTAAGTAATTCCTGGTATGGTTACTGTACTGGTAACTCCCCAAAAGAATCTGGATTGTGGTGAGGGAACAGAGAAAAAAGCTCATTTAGGACCTGCACTTACGAAGGGGGTAGTCAGCTGTATATCAGGGAGTAAACCTTCTGAGAATAAAAACAGCTGGAGCTTGTTAAGGTAATTGCACAGGGGAAAGGATAATGTGCTGGGAACTCCTCAGAAGAATCTGATTTGTGGTGAGGGGAGAGAGACAAAAGCTCATTTAGGAACGACATGAACATGCTGCGTAGGTAGCTGTTTATCAGTAAATATCTCCACTGAGATTAAGAAAAGCAGTAGGTTAATAAATTAAGTACTTCCTGGTATGGTTACTGTACTGGTAACTCCCCAAAAGAATCTGGATTGTGGTGAGGGAACAGAGAAAAAATCTCATTTAGGACATGCACTTACGAAGGGGGTAGGCAGTTGTATATCAGGGAGTAAACCTTCTGAGAATAAAAACAGCTGGAGCTTGTTAAGGTAATTACACGGGGGAAAGGATAATGTACTGGGAACTCCTCAGAAGAATCTGATTTGTGGTGAGTGGAGAGAGATAAAAGCTCATTTAGGAACGACATGAATATGCTGCGTAGGTAGCTGTTTATCAGTAAATATCTCCACTGAGATTAAGAAAAGCAGTAGCTTAATAAATTAAGTACTTCCTGGTATGGATACTGTACTGGTAACTCCCCAAAAGAATCTGGATTGTGGTGAGGGAACAGAGAAAAAAGCTCATTTAGGAACGACATGAACATGCTGCGTAGGTAGCTGTTTATCAGTAAATATCTCCACTGAGATTAAGAAAAGCATAAAATAAATGAAAAAAAAAGAAAAAAAAAAGCATAAAATAAATGAAAAAAAAAGAAAAAAAAAAAGAAAAGCAGAAGCTTTATAAATTAAGTACTTCCTGGTATGGTTACTGCACTGGTAACTCCCCAAAAGTATCTGGATTGTGGTGAGGGAACAGAGAAAAAAGCTCATTTAGGACCTGCACTTACGAAGGGGGTATGCAGCTGTTTATCAGGGAGTAAACCTTCTGAGAATAAAAACAGCTGGAGCTTGTTAAGGTAATTACACAGGGGAAAGGATAATGTACTGGGAACTCCTCAGAAGAATCTGATTTGTGGTGAGGGGAGAGAGATAAAAGCTCATTTAGGAACGACATGAACATGCTGCGTAGGTAGCTGTTTATCAATAAATAAATCGACTGAGATTAAGAAAATCAGTAGCTTAATAAATTAAGTACTTCCTGGTATGGTTACTGTACTGGTAACTCCCCAAAAGAATCTGGATTGTGGTGAGGGAACAGAGAAAAAAGCTCATTTAGGACCTGCACTTACGAAGGGGGTAGGCAGCTGTATATCAGGGAGTAAACATTCTGAGAATAAAAACAGCTGGAGCTTGTTAAGGTAATTACACAGGGGAAAGGATAATGTACTGGGAACTCCTCAGAAGAATCTGATTTGTGGTGAGGGGAGAGAGATAAAAGCTCATTTAGGAACGACATGAACATGCTGCGTAGGTAGCTGTTTATCAGTAAATATCTCCACTGAGATTAAGAAAAGCAGTAACTTAATAAATTACGTACTTCCTGGTATGGTTACTGTACTGGTAACTCCCCAAAAGAATCTGGATTGTGGTGAGGGAACAGAGAAAAAAGCTCATTTAGGACCTGCACTTACGAATGGGGTAGGCAGTTGTATATCAGGGAGTAAACCTTCTGAGAATAAAAACAGCTGGATCTTGTTAAGGTAATTACACAGGGGAAAGGATAATGTACTTGGAACTCCTCAGAAGAATCTTATTTGTGATGAGGGGAGAGAGATAAAAGCTCATTTAGGAACGACATGAACATGCTGCTTAGGTAGCTGTTTATCAGTAAATATCTCCACTGAGATTAAGAAAAGCAGTAGCTTAATAAATTAAGTACTTCCTGGTATGGTTACTGTACTGGTAACTCCCGAAAACAATCTGGTTTGTGGTGAGGGAACAGAGAAAAAAGCTCATTTATGAGCTGCACTTACGAAGGGGGTAGGCAGCTGTATATCAGGGAGTATCGATTCTGAGAATAAAAACAGCTGGAGCTTGTTAAGGTAATTACACAGGGGAAAGGATAATGTACTGGGAACTCCTCAGAAGAATCTCATTTGTGGTGAGGGGAGAGAGATAAATGCTCATTTAGGAACGACATGAACATGCTGCATACCTAGCTGTTTATCAGTAAATATCTCCACTGAGATTAAGAAAAGCAGTAGTTTAATAAATTAAGTACTTCCTGGTATGGATACTGTACTGGTAACTCCCCAAAAGATTCTGCATTGTGGTGAGGGAACAGAGAAAAAAGCTCATTTAGGAACGACATGAACATGTTGCGTAGGTAGCTGTTTATCAGTAAATATCTCCACTGAGATTAAGAAAAGCAGTAGCTTAATAAATTAAGTACTTCCTGGTATGGTTACTGTACTGGTAACTCCACAAACGAATCTGGATTGTGGTGAGGGAACAGAGAAAAAAGCTCATTTAGGACCTGCAATTACGAAGGGGGTAGGCAGCTGTATGTCAGGGAGTAAACCTTCTGAGAATAAAAACAGCTGGAGCTTGTTAAGGTAATTACACAGGGGAAAGGATAATGTACTGGGAACTCCTCAGAAGAATCTGATTTGTGGTGAGGGGAGAGAGATAAATGCTCATTTAGGAACGACATGAACATGCTGCGTAGGTAGCTGTTTATCAGTAAATATCTCCACTGAGATTAAGAAAAGCAGTAGCTTAATAAATTAAGTACTTCCTGGTATGGTTACTGTACTGGTAACTCCCCAAAAGAATCTGGATTGTGGTGAGGGAACAGAGAAAAAAGCTCATTTAGGACCTGCACTTACGAAGGGGGTAGGCAGCTGTATATTAGGGAGTATACCTTCTGAGAATAAAAACAGCTGAGTCTTATACAGGTAATTACACAGGGGAAAGGATAATGTACTGGGAACTCCTCAGAAGAATCAGATTTGTTGTGAGGGGAGAGAGATAAAAGCTCATTTAGGAAAGACATTAACATACTGCGTAGTTAGCTGTTTATCAGTAAATATCTCCACTGAGATTAAGAAAAGCAGTAGCTTAATAAATTAAGTACTTCCTGGTATGGTTACTGTACTAGTAACTCCCCAAAAGAATCTGGATTGTGTTGAGGGAACAGAGAAAAAAGCTCATTTAGGACCTGCACTTACGAAGGGGGTAGGCAGCTGTATATCAGGGAGTAAACCTTCTGAGAATATAAACAGCTGGAGCTTGTTAAGGTAATTACACCGGGGAAAGGATAATGTACTGGGAACTCCTCAGAAGAATCTGATTTGTGGTGAGGGGAGAGAGATAAAAGCTCATTTAGGAACGATATGAACATGCTGCATACATAGCTGTTTATAAGTAAATATCTCCACTGAGATTAAGAAAAGCAGTAGCTTAATAAATTAAGTACTTCCTGGTATGGTTACTGTACTGCTAACTCCCCAAAAGAATCTGAATTGTGTTAGGGGAACAGAGAAAAAAGCTCATTTATTACCTGCACTTACGAAGGGGGTAGGCAGCTGTATATCAGGGAGTAAACCTTCTGAGAATAAAAACAGCTGGAGCTTGTTAAGGTAATTACAAAGTGGAAAGGATAAAATACTGGGAACTCCTCAGAAGAATCAGATTGTGGTGAGGGGAGAGAGATAATAGCTCATTTAGGAACGACATTAACATGCTGCCTAGTTAGCTGTTTATCAGTAAATATCTCCACTGAGATTAAGAAAAGCAGTAGCTTAATAAATTAAGTAATTCCTGGTATGGTTACTGTACTGGTAACTCCCCAAAAGAATCTGGATTGTGGTGAGGGAACAGAGAAAAAAGCTCATTTATTACCTGCACTTACGAAGGGGGTAGGCAGCTGTATATCAGGGAGTAAACCTTCTGAGAATAAAAACAGCTGGAGCTTGTTAAGGTAATAACACAGGGGAAAGGATAAAATACTGGGAACTCCTCAGAAGAATCAGATTTGTGGTGAGGGGAGAGAGATAAAAGCTCATTTAGGAACGACATTAACATGCTGCCTAGTTAGCTGTTTATCAGTAAATATCTCCACTGAGATTAAGAAAAGCAGTAGCTTAATAAATTAAGTAATTCCTGGTATGGTTACTGTACTGGTAACTCCCCAAAAGAATCTGGATTGTGGTGAGGGAACAGAGAAAAAAGCTCATTTAGGACCTGCACTTACGAAGGGGGTAGTCAGCTGTATATCAGGGAGTAAACCTTCTGAGAATAAAAACAGCTGGAGCTTGTTAAGGTAATTGCACAGGGGAAAGGATAATGTACTGGGAACTCCTCAGAAGAATCTGATTTGTGGTGAGGGGAGAGAGACAAAAGCTCATTTAGGAACGACATGAACATGCTGCGTAGGTAGCTGTTTATCAGTAAATATCTCCACTGAGATTAAGAAAAGCAGTAGGTTAATAAATTAAGTACTTCCTGGTATGGTTACTGTACTGGTAACTCCCCAAAAGAATCTGGATTGTGGTGAGGGAACAGAGAAAAAATCTCATTTAGGACATGCACTTACAAAGGGGGTAGGCAGTTGTATATCAGGGAGTAAACCTTCTGAGAATAAAAACAGCTGGAGCTTGTTAAGGTAATTACACGGGGGAAAGGATAATGTACTGGGAACTCCTCAGAAGAATCTGATTTGTGGTGAGTGGAGAGAGATAAAAGCTCATTTAGGAACGACATGAATATGCTGCGTAGGTAGCTGTTTATCAGTAAATATCTCCACTGAGATTAAGAAAAGCAGTAGCTTAATAAATTAAGTACTTCCTGGTATGGATACTGTACTGGTAACTCCCCAAAAGAATCTGGATTGTGGTGAGGGAACAGAGAAAAAAGCTCATTTAGGAACGACATGAACATGCTGCGTAGGTAGCTGTTTATCAGTAAATATCTCCACTGAGATTAAGAAAAGCAGAAAATAAATGAAAAAAAAAGAAAAAAAAAAGCATAAAATAAATGAAAAAAAAAGAAAAAAAAAAAAAGAAAAGCAGAAGCTTTATAAATTAAGTACTTCCTGGTATGGTTACTGCACTGGTAACTCCCCAAAAGTATCTGGATTGTGGTGAGGGAACAGAGAAAAAAGCTCATTTAGGACCTGCACTTACGAAGGGGGTAGGCAGCTGTTTATCAGGGAGTAAACCTTCTGAGAATAAAAACAGCTGGAGCTTGTTAAGGTAATTACACAGGGGAAAGGATAATGTACTGGGAACTCCTCAGAAGAATCTGATTTGTGGTGAGGGGAGAGAGATAAAAGCTCATTTAGGAACGACATGAACATGCTGCGTAGGTAGCTGTTTATCAATAAATAAATCGACTGAGATTAAGAAAATCAGTAGCTTAATAAATTAAGTACTTCCTGGTATGGTTACTGTACTGGTAACTCCCCAAAAGAATCTGGATTGTGGTGAGGGAACAGAGAAAAAAGCTCATTTAGGACCTGCACTTACGAAGGGGGTAGGCAGCTGTATATCAGGGAGTAAACATTCTGAGAATAAAAACAGCTGGAGCTTGTTAAGGTAATTACACAGGGGAAAGGATAATGTACTGGGAACTCCTCAGAAGAATCTGATTTGTGGTGAGGGGAGAGAGATAAAAGCTCATTTAGGAACGACATGAACATGCTGCGTAGGTAGCTGTTTATCAGTAAATATCTCCACTGAGATTAAGAAAAGCAGTAGCTTAATAAATTACGTACTTCCTGGTATGGTTACTGTACTGGTAACTCCCCAAAAGAATCTGGATTGTGGTGAGGGAACAGAGAAAAAAGCTCATTTAGGACCTGCACTTACGAATGGGGTAGGCAGTTGTATATCAGGGAGTAAACCTTCTGAGAATAAAAACAGCTGGATCTTGTTAAGGTAATTACACAGGGGAAAGGATAATGTACTTGGAACTCCTCAGAAGAATCTTATTTGTGATGAGGGGAGAGAGATAAAAGCTCATTTAGGAACGACATGAACATGCTGCTTAGGTAGCTGTTTATCAGTAAATATCTCCACTGAGATTAAGAAAAGCAGTAGCTTAATAAATTAAGTACTTCCTGGTATGGTTACTGTACTGGTAACTCCCGAAAAGAATCTGGTTTGTGGTGAGGGAACAGAGAAAAAAGCTCATTTATGAGCTGCACTTACGAAGGGGGTAGGCAGCTGTATATCAGGGAGTATCGATTCTGAGAATAAAAACAGCTGGAGCTTGTTAAGGTAATTACACAGGGGAAAGGATAATGTACTTGGAACTCCTCAGAAGAATCTTATTTGTGATGAGGGGAGAGAGATAAAAGCTCATTTAGGAACGACATGAACATGCTGCTTAGGTAGCTGTTTATCAGTAAATATCTCCACTGAGATTAAGAAAAGCAGTAGCTTAATAAATTAAGTACTTCCTGGTATGGTTACTGTACTAGTAACTCCCCAAAAGAATCTGGATTGTGTTGAGGGAACAGAGAAAAAAGCTCATTTAGGACCTGCACTTACGAAGGGGGTAGGCAGCTGTATATCAGGGAGTAAACCTTCTGAGAATAAAACAGCTGGAGCTTGTTAAGGTAATTACACCGGGGAAAGGATAATGTACTGGGAACTCCTCAGAAGAATCTGATTTGTGGTGAGGGGAGAGAGATAAAAGCTCATTTAGGAACGATATGAACATGCTGCATACATAGCTGTTTATAAGTAAATATCTCCACTGAGATTAAGAAAAGCAGTAGCTTAATAAATTAAGTACTTCCTGGTATGGTTACTGTACTGCTAACTCCCCAAAAGAATCTGAATTGTGTTAGGGGAACAGAGAAAAAAGCTCATTTATTACCTGCACTTACGAAGGGGGTAGGCAGCTGTATATCAGGGAGTAAACCTTCTGAGAATAAAAACAGCTGGAGCTTGTTAAGGTAATTACAAAGTGGAAAGGATAAAATACTGGGAACTCCTCAGAAGAATCAGATTTGTGGTGAGGGGAGAGAGATAATAGCTCATTTAGGAACGACATTAACATGCTGCCTAGTTAGCTGTTTATCAGTAAATATCTCCACTGAGATTAAGAAAAGCAGTAGCTTAATAAATTAAGTAATTCCTGGTATGGTTACTGTACTGGTAACTCCCCAAAAGAATCTGGATTGTGGTGAGGGAACAGAGAAAAAAGCTCATTTATTACCTGCACTTACGAAGGGGGTAGGCAGCTGTATATCAGGGAGTAAACCTTCTGAGAATAAAAACAGCTGGAGCTTGTTAAGGTAATAACACAGGGGAAAGGATAAAATACTGGGAACTCCTCAGAAGAATCAGATTTGTGGTGAGGGGAGAGAGATAAAAGCTCATTTAGGAACGACATTAACATGCTGCCTAGTTAGCTGTTTATCAGTAAATATCTCCACTGAGATTAAGAAAAGCAGTAGCTTAATAAATTAAGTAATTCCTGGTATGGTTACTGTACTGGTAACTCCCCAAAAGAATCTGGATTGTGGTGAGGGAACAGAGAAAAAAGCTCATTTAGGACCTGCACTTACGAAGGGGGTAGTCAGCTGTATATCAGGGAGTAAACCTTCTGAGAATAAAAACAGCTGGAGCTTGTTAAGGTAATTGCACAGGGGAAAGGATAATGTACTGGGAACTCCTCAGAAGAATCTGATTTGTGGTGAGGGGAGAGAGACAAAAGCTCATTTAGGAACGACATGAACATGCTGCGTAGGTAGCTGTTTATCAGTAAATATCTCCACTGAGATTAAGAAAAGCAGTAGGTTAATAAATTAAGTACTTCCTGGTATGGTTACTGTACTGGTAACTCCCCAAAAGAATCTGGATTGTGGTGAGGGAACAGAGAAAAAATCTCATTTAGGACATGCACTTACAAAGGGGGTAGGCAGTTGTATATCAGGGAGTAAACCTTCTGAGAATAAAAACAGCTGGAGCTTGTTAAGGTAATTACACGGGGGAAAGGATAATGTACTGGGAACTCCTCAGAAGAATCTGATTTGTGGTGAGTGGAGAGAGATAAAAGCTCATTTAGGAACGACATGAATATGCTGCGTAGGTAGCTGTTTATCAGTAAATATCTCCACTGAGATTAAGAAAAGCAGTAGCTTAATAAATTAAGTACTTCCTGGTATGGATACTGTACTGGTAACTCCCCAAAAGAATCTGGATTGTGGTGAGGGAACAGAGAAAAAAGCTCATTTAGGAACGACATGAACATGCTGCGTAGGTAGCTGTTTATCAGTAAATATCTCCACTGAGATTAAGAAAAGCAGAAAATAAATGAAAAAAAAAGAAAAAAAAAAGCATAAAATAAATGAAAAAAAAAGAAAAAAAAAAAAAGAAAAGCAGAAGCTTTATAAATTAAGTACTTCCTGGTATGGTTACTGCACTGGTAACTCCCCAAAAGTATCTGGATTGTGGTGAGGGAACAGAGAAAAAAGCTCATTTAGGACCTGCACTTACGAAGGGGGTAGGCAGCTGTTTATCAGGGAGTAAACCTTCTGAGAATAAAAACAGCTGGAGCTTGTTAAGGTAATTACACAGGGGAAAGGATAATGTACTGGGAACTCCTCAGAAGAATCTGATTTGTGGTGAGGGGAGAGAGATAAAAGCTCATTTAGGAACGACATGAACATGCTGCGTAGGTAGCTGTTTATCAATAAATAAATCGACTGAGATTAAGAAAATCAGTAGCTTAATAAATTAAGTACTTCCTGGTATGGTTACTGTACTGGTAACTCCCCAAAAGAATCTGGATTGTGGTGAGGGAACAGAGAAAAAAGCTCATTTAGGACCTGCACTTACGAAGGGGGTAGGCAGCTGTATATCAGGGAGTAAACATTCTGAGAATAAAAACAGCTGGAGCTTGTTAAGGTAATTACACAGGGGAAAGGATAATGTACTGGGAACTCCTCAGAAGAATCTGATTTGTGGTGAGGGGAGAGAGATAAAAGCTCATTTAGGAACGACATGAACATGCTGCGTAGGTAGCTGTTTATCAGTAAATATCTCCACTGAGATTAAGAAAAGCAGTAGCTTAATAAATTACGTACTTCCTGGTATGGTTACTGTACTGGTAACTCCCCAAAAGAATCTGGATTGTGGTGAGGGAACAGAGAAAAAAGCTCATTTAGGACCTGCACTTACGAATGGGGTAGGCAGTTGTATATCAGGGAGTAAACCTTCTGAGAATAAAAACAGCTGGATCTTGTTAAGGTAATTACACAGGGGAAAGGATAATGTACTTGGAACTCCTCAGAAGAATCTTATTTGTGATGAGGGGAGAGAGATAAAAGCTCATTTAGGAACGACATGAACATGCTGCTTAGGTAGCTGTTTATCAGTAAATATCTCCACTGAGATTAAGAAAAGCAGTAGCTTAATAAATTAAGTACTTCCTGGTATGGTTACTGTACTGGTAACTCCCGAAAAGAATCTGGTTTGTGGTGAGGGAACAGAGAAAAAAGCTCATTTATGAGCTGCACTTACGAAGGGGGTAGGCAGCTGTATATCAGGGAGTATCGATTCTGAGAATAAAAACAGCTGGAGCTTGTTAAGGTAATTACACAGGGGAAAGGATAATGTACTGGGAACTCCTCAGAAGAATCTCATTTGTGGTGAGGGGAGAGAGATAAATGCTCATTTAGGAACGACATGAACATGCTGCATACCTAGCTGTTTATCAGTAAATATCTCCACTGATATTAAGAAAAGCAGTAGTTTAATAAATTAAGTACTTCCTGGTATGGATACTGTACTGGTAACTCCCCAAAAGAATCTGCATTGTGGTGAGGGAACAGAGAAAAAAGCTCATTTAGGAACGACATGAACATGTTGCGTAGGTAGCTGTTTATCAGTAAATATCTCCACTGAGATTAAGAAAAGCAGTAGCTTAATAAATTAAGTACTTCCTGGTATGGTTACTGTACTGGTAACTCCACAAACGAATCTGGATTGTGGTGAGGGAACAGAGAAAAAAGCTCATTTAGGACCTGCAATTACGAAGGGGGTAGGCAGCTGTATGTCAGGGAGTAAACCTTCTGAGAATAAAAACAGCTGGAGCTTGTTAAGGTAATTACACAGGGGAAAGGATAATGTACTGGGAACTCCTCAGAAGAATCTGATTTGTGGTGAGGGGAGAGAGATAAATGCTCATTTAGGAACGACATGAACATGCTGCGTAGGTAGCTGTTTATCAGTAAATATCTCCACTGAGATTAAGAAAAGCAGTAGCTTAATAAATTAAGTACTTCCTGGTATGGTTACTGTACTGGTAACTCCCCAAAAGAATCTGGATTGTGGTGAGGGAACAGAGAAAAAAGCTCATTTAGGACCTGCACTTACGAAGGGGGTAGGCAGCTGTATATTAGGGAGTATACCTTCTGAGAATAAAAACAGCTGAGTCTTATACAGGTAATTACACAGGGGAAAGGATAATGTACTGGGAACTCCTCAGAAGAATCAGATTTGTTGTGAGGGGAGAGAGATAAAAGCTCATTTAGGAAAGACATTAACATACTGCGTAGTTAGCTGTTTATCAGTAAATATCTCCACTGAGATTAAGAAAAGCAGTAGCTTAATAAATTAAGTACTTCCTGGTATGGTTACTGTACTAGTAACTCCCCAAAAGAATCTGGATTGTGTTGAGGGAACAGAGAAAAAAGCTCATTTAGGACCTGCACTTACGAAGGGGGTAGGCAGCTGTATATCAGGGAGTAAACCTTCTGAGAATATAAACAGCTGGAGCTTGTTAAGGTAATTACACAGGGGAAAGGATAATGTACTGGGAACTCCTCAGAAGAATCTGATTTGTGGTGAGGGGAGAGAGATAAAAGCTCATTTAGGAACGATATGAACATGCTGCATACATAGCTGTTTATCAGTAAATATCTCCACTGAGATTAAGAAAAGCAGTAGCTTAATAAATTAAGTACTTCCTGGTATGGTTACTGTACTGCTAACTCCCCAAAAGAATCTGGATTGTGTTGAGGGAACAGAGAAAAAAGCTCATTTAGGACCTGCACTTACGAAGGGGTAGGCAGCTGTATATCAGGGAGTAAACTATCTGAGAATAAAAACAGCTGGAGCTTGTTAAGGTAATTACACAGGGGAAAGGATAATGTACTGGGAACTCCTCAGAAGAATCTGATTTGTGGTGAGGGGAGAGAGATAAAGCTCATTTAGGAACGACATGAATATGCTGCGTAGGTAGCTGTTTATCAGTAAATATCTCCACTGAGATTAAGAAAAGCAGTAGCTTAATAAATTAAGTACTTCCTGGTATGGTTACTGTACTGGTAACTCCCCAAAAGAATCTGGATTGTGGTGAGGGAACAGAGAAAAAAGCTCATTTAGGACCTGCACTTACGAAGGGGGTAGGCAGCTGTATATCAGGGAGTATCCCTTCTGAGAATAAAAACAGCTGGAGCTTGTTAAGGTAATTACACAGGGAAAGGATAATGTACTGGGAACTCCTCAGAAGAATCTGATTTGTGGTGAGGGGAGAGAGATAAAAGCTCATTAGGAACGAAATGAACAAGCTGCGTAGGTAGCTGTTTATCAGTAAATATCTCCACTGAGATTAAGAAAAGCAGTAGCTTAATAAATTAAGTACTTCCTGGTATGGTTACTGTACTGGTAACTCCCCAAAAGAATCTGGATTGTGGTGAGGGAACAGAGAAAAAAGCTCATTTAGGACCTGCACTTACGAAGGGGGTAGGCAGCTGTATATCAGGGAGTAAACCTTCTGAGAATAAAAACAGCTGGAGCTTGTTAAGGTAATTAAACAGGGGAAAGGATAATGTACTGGGAACTCCTCAGAAGAATCTGATTTGTGGTGAGGGGAGAGAGATAAAAGCTCATTTAGGAACGACATGAACATGCTGCGTAGGTAGCTGTTTATCAGTAAATATCTCCACTGAGATTAAGAAAAGCAGTAGCTAATAAATTAAGTACTTCCTGGTATGGTTACTGTACTGGTAACTCCCCAAAAGAATCTGGATTGTGGTGAGGGAACAGAGAAAAAAGCTCATTTAGGACTGCACTTACGAAGGGGGTAGGCAGCTGTATATCAGGGAGTAAACATTCTGAGAATAAAAACAGCTGGAGCTTGTTAAGGTAATTACAGGGGAAAGGATAATGTACTGGGAACTCCTCAGAAGAATCTGATTTGTGGTGAGGGAGAGAGATAAAAGCTCATTTAGGAACGACATGAACATGCTGCATACATAGCTGTTTATCAGTAAATATCTCCACTGAGATTAAGAAAAGCAGTAGCTTAATAAATTAAGTACTTCCTGGTATGGTTACTGTACTGGTAACTCCCCAAAAGAATCTGGATTGTGGTGAGGGAACAGAGAAAAAAGCTCATTTAACCTGCACTTACGAAGGGGGTAGGTCAGCTGTATATCAGGGAGTAAACCTTCTGAGAATAAAAACAGCTGGAGCTTGTTAAGGTAATTACACAGGGGAAAGGATAAAATACTGGGAACTCCTCAGAAGAATCAGATTTGTGGTGAGGGGAGAGAGATAAAGCTCATTTAGGAACGACATTAACATGCTGCTAGTAGCTGTTTATCAGTAAATATCTCCACTGAGATTAAGAAAAGCAGTAGCTTAATAAATTAAGTAATTCCTGGTATGGTTACTGTACTGGTAACTCCCCAAAAGAATCTGGATTGTGGTGAGGGAACAGAGAAAAAAGCTCATTTAGGACCTGCACTTACGAAGGGGGTAGGCAGCTGTATATCAGGGAGTAAACCTTCTGAGAATAAAAACAGCTGGAGCTTGTTAAGGTAATTACACAGGGGAAAGGATAATGTACTGGGAACTCCTCAGAAGAATCAGATTTGTGGTGAGGGGAGAGAGATAAAAGCTCATTTAGGAACGACATTAACATGCTGCTAGGTAGCTGTTTATCAGTAAATATCTCCACTGAGATTAAGAAAAGCAGTAGCTTAATAAATTAAGTAATTCCTGGTATGGTTACTGTACTGGTAACTCCCCAAAAGAATCTGGATTGTGGTGAGGGAACAGAGAAAAAAGCTCATTTAGGACCTGCACTTACGAAGGGGGTAGGCAGCTGTATATCAGGGAGTAAACCTTCTGAGAATAAAAACAGCTGGAGCTTGTTAAGGTAATTACACAGGGGAAAGGATAATGTACTGGGAACTCCTCAGAAGAATCTGATTTGTGGTGAGGGGAGAGAGATAAAAGCTCATTTAGGAACGACATGAATATGCTGCGTAGGTAGCTGTTTATCAGTAAATATCTCCACTGAGATTAAGAAAAGCAGTAGCTTAATAAATTAAGTACTTCCTGGTATGGTTACTGTACTGGTAACTCCCCAAAAGAATCTGGATTGTGGTGAGGGAACAGAGAAAAAAGCTCATTTAGGACCTGCATACGAATGGGTAGGCAGCTGTTATCAGGGAGTAAATATCTCCACTGAGATTAAGAAACAGCAGAAAATAAATGAAAAAAAAACGAAGAAGAAAAAGCATAAAATAAATGAAAAAAAGTTTATCAGTAAATATCTCCACTGAGATTAAGAAAAGCAGTAGCTTAATAAATTAAGTACTTCCTGGTATGGTTACTGTACTGGTAACTCCCCAAAAGAATCTGGATTGTGGTGAGGGAACAGAGAAAAAAGCTCATTTAGGACCTGCACTTACGAAGGGGGTAGGCAGCTGTATATCAGGGAGTAAACCTTCTGAGAATAAAAACAGCTGGAGCTTGTTAAGGTAATTACACAGGGGAAAGGATAATGTACTGGGAACTCCTCAGAAGAATCTGATTTGTGGTGAGGGGAGAGAGATAAAAGCTCATTTAGGAACGACATGAACATGCTGCGTAGGTAGCTGTTTATCAGTAAATATCTCCACTGAGATTAAGAAAACAGTAGCTTAATAAATTAAGTACTTCCTGGTATGGTTACTGTACTGGTAACTCCCCAAAAGAATCTGGATTGTGGTGAGGGAACAGAGAAAAAAGCTCATTTAGGACCTGCACTTACGAAGGGGGTAGGCAGCTGTATATCAGGGAGTAAACTTCTGAGAATAAAAACAGCTGGAGCTTGTTAAGGTAATTACACAGGGGAAAGGATAATGTACTGGGAACTCCTCAGAAGAATCTGATTTGTGGTGAGGGGAGAGAGATAAAAGCTCATTTAGGAACGACATGAACATGCTGCGTAGGTAGCTGTTTATCAGTAAATATCTCCACTGAGATTAAGAAAAGCAGTAGCTTAATAAATTAAGTACTTCCTGGTATGGTTACTGTACTGGTAACTCCCCAAAAGAATCTGGATTGTGGTGAGGGAACAGAGAAAAAAGCTCATTTAGGACATGCACTTACGAAGGGGGTAGGCAGCTGTATATCAGGGAGTAAACCTTCTGAGAATAAAAACAGCTGGAGCTTGTTAAGGTAATTACACGGGGGAAAGGATAATGTACTGGGAACTCCTCAGAAGAATCTGATTTGTGGTGAGGGGAGAGAGATAAAAGCTCATTTAGGAACGACATGAACATGCTGCGTAGGTAGCTGTTTATCAGTAAATATCTCCACTGAGATTAAGAAAAGCAGTAGCTTAATAAATTAAGTACTTCCTGGTATGGTTACTGTACTGGTAACTCCCCAAAAGAATCTGGATTGTGGTGAGGGAACAGAGAAAAAAGCTCATTTAGGAACCTGACATACGAAGGGGGTAGGCAGCTGTATATCAGGGAGTAAATATCTCCACTGAGATTAAGAAAACAGAAAATAAATGAAAAAAAAAGAAAAAAAAAGCATAAAATAAATGAAAAAAAAAGAAAAAAAAAAAAGAAAAGCAGAAGCTTTATAAATTAAGTACTTCCTGGTATGGTTACTGCACTGGTAACTCCCAAAAGAATCTGGATTGTGGTGAGGGAACAGAGAAAAAAGCTCATTTAGGACCTGCACTTACGAAGGGGGTAGGCAGCTGTTTATCAGGGAGTAAACCTTCTGAGAATAAAAACAGCTGGAGCTTGTTAAGGTAATTACACAGGGGAAAGGATAATGTACTGGGAACTCCTCAGAAGAATCTGATTTGTGGTGAGGGGAGAGAGATAAAAGCTCATTTAGGAACGACATGAACATGCTGCGTAGGTAGCTGTTTATCAAGTAAATTCGACTGAGATTAAGAAAATCAGTAGCTTAATAAATTAAGTAATTCCTGGTATGGTTACTGTACTGGTAACTCCCCAAAAGAATCTGGATTGTGGTGAGGGAACAGAGAAAAAAGCTCATTTAGGACCTGCACTTACGAAGGGGGTAGGCAGCTGTATATCAGGGAGTAAACCTTCTGAGAATAAAAACAGCTGGAGCTTGTTAAGGTAATTACACAGGGGAAAGGATTAAATACTGGGAACTCCTCAGAAGAATCTGATTTGTGGTGAGGGGAGAGAGATAAAAGCTCATTTAGGAACGACATGAACATGCTGCGTAGGTAGCTGTTTATCAGTAAATATCTCCACTGAGATTAAGAAAAGCAGTAGCTTAATAAATTACGTACTTCCTGGTATGGTTACTGTACTGGTAACTCCCCAAAAGAATCTGGATTGTGGTGAGGGAACAGAGAAAAAAGCTCATTTAGGACCTGCACTTACGAATGGGGTAGGCAGCTGTATATCAGGGAGTAAACCTTCTGAGAATAAAAACAGCTGGATCTTGTTAAGGTAATTACACAGGGGAAAGGATAATGTACTGGAACTCCTCAGAAGAATCTATTTGTGGTGAGGGGAGAGAGATAAAAGCTCATTTAGGAACGACATGAACATGCTGCTTAGGTAGCTGTTTATCAGTAAATATCTCCACTGAGATTAAGAAAAGCAGTAGCTTAATAAATTAAGTACTTCCTGGTATGGTTACTGTACTGGTAACTCCCAAAAGAATCTGGTTTGTGGTGAGGGAACAGAGAAAAAAGCTCATTTATGAGCTGCACTTACGAAGGGGGTAGGCAGCTGTATATCAGGGAGTAAATCGATTCTGAGAATAAAAACAGCTGGAGCTTGTTAAGGTAATTACACAGGGGAAAGGATAATGTACTGGGAACTCCTCAGAAGAATCTGATTTGTGGTGAGGGGAGAGAGATAAGCTCATTTAGGAACGACATGAACATGCTGCATACCTAGCTGTTTATCAGTAAATATCTCCACTGAGATTAAGAAAAGCAGTAGTTTAATAAATTAAGTACTTCCTGGTATGGATACTGTACTGGTAACTCCCCAAAAGAATCTGATTGTGGTGAGGGAACAGAGAAAAAAGCTCATTTAGGAACGACATGAACATGCTGCGTAGGTAGCTGTTTATCAGTAAATATCTCCACTGAGATTAAGAAAAGCAGTAGCTTAATAAATTAAGTACTTCCTGGTATGGTTACTGTACTGGTAACTCCCCAAAGAATCTGGATTGTGGTGAGGGAACAGAGAAAAAAGCTCATTTAGGACCTGCACTTACGAAGGGGGTAGGCAGCTGTATGTCAGGGAGTAAACCTTCTGAGAATAAAAACAGCTGGAGCTTGTTAAGGTAATTACACAGGGGAAAGGATAATGTACTGGGAACTCCTCAGAAGAATCTGATTTGTGGTGAGGGGAGAGAGATAAAAGCTCATTTAGGAACGACATGAACATGCTGCGTAGGTAGCTGTTTATCAGTAAATATCTCCACTGAGATTAAGAAAAGCAGTAGCTTAATAAATTAAGTACTTCCTGGTATGGTTACTGTACTGGTAACTCCCCAAAAGAATCTGGATTGTGGTGAGGGAACAGAGAAAAAAGCTCATTTAGGACCTGCATACGAAGGGGGTAGGCAGCTGTTATCAGTAAATATCTCCACTGAGATTAAAAAACAGCTGGAGCTTTGTTAAGGTAATTACACTGGTAGGATAATGTACTGGGAACTCCTCAGAAGAATCTGATTTGTGGTGAGGGGAGAGAGATAAAAGCTCATTTAGGAACGACATACGAAGCTGCGTAGGTAGCTGTTTATCAGTAAATATCTCCACTGAGAATAAAAACAGTAGCTTGTTAAGTAATTACACTGGTATGGTTACTGTACTGGTAACTCCCAAAAGAATCTGGATTGTGGTGAGGGAACAGAGAAAAAAGCTCATTTAGGACCTGCATTACTGCGTAGGTAGCTGTTATATCAGGGAGTAAACCTTCTGAGAATAAAAACAGCTAGCTTATTAAGGTAATTACACAGGGGAAAGGATAATGTACTGGAACTCCTCAGAAGAATCTGGATTTGTGGTGAGGGGAGAGAGATAAAAGCTCATTTAGGAACGACTTACAATGCGTAGGTAGCTGTTTATCAGTAAATATCTCCACTGAGATTAAGAAAAGCAGTAGCTTAATAAATTAAGTACTTCCTGGTATGGTTACTGTACTGGTAACTCCCAAAGAATCTGGATTGTGTGAGGGAACAGAGAAAAAAGCTCATTTAGGACCTGCACTTACGAAGGGGGTAGGCAGCTGTATATCAGGGAGTAAACCTTCTGAGAAAAAACAGCTGGAGCTTGTTAAGGTAATTACACAGGGGAAAGGATAATGTACTGGGAACTCCTCAGAAGAATCTGATTTGTGGTGAGGGGAGAGAAAAAAGCTCATTTAGGAACGACTATGAACATGTATACAGCTGTTTATCAGTAAATATCTCCACTGAGATTAAGAAAAGCAGTAGCTTAATAAATTAAGTACTTCCTGGTATGGTTACTGTACTGGTAACTCCCCAAAAGAATCTGATTGTGGTGAGGGAACAGAGAAAAAAGCTCATTTAGGAACCTGCACTTACGAAGGGGGTAGGCAGCTGTTATCAGTAATATCTCCTTCTGAGAATAAAAACAGCTAGCTTTGTTAAGGTAATTCCTGGAAAGGATAATGTACTGGGAACTCCCAGAAGAATCTGGATTGTGGTGAGGGGAGAGAAAAAAGCTCATTTAGGACCTGCACTTACGAAGGGGGTAGGCAGCTGTTTATCAGTAAATATCTCTGAGATAAAAAACAGTAGCTTAATAAATTAAGTAATTACCTGGTATGGTTACTGTACTGGTAACTCCCAAAGAATCTGGATTGTGTTGAGGGAACAGAGAAAAAAGCTCATTTAGGACCTGCACTTACGAAGGGCTGTAGGCAGCTGTATATCAGGGAGTAAAATCTCCACTGAGATTAAAAAACAGCTAGCTTGTTAAGGTAATTCACAGGGGAAAGGATAATGTACTGGGAACTCCTCAGAAGAATCTGATTTGTGGTGAGGGGAACAGAGAAAAAAGCTCATTTAGGACGACTTACGAAGGGGGTAGGCAGCTGTTTATCAGTAAATATCTCCACTGAGATAGAAAAGCAGTAGCTTGTTAAGTAATTCCTGGTATGGTTACTGTACTGGAACTCCCCAAAAGAATCTGGATTTGTGGTGAGGGAACAGAGAGAAAAAGCTCATTTAGGAACGACATGAACATGCTGCATAGGCAGCTGTATATCAGTAAATATCTCCACTGAGAATAAAAACAGCTGGAGCTAATAAATTAAGTATTCCAGGGGAAAGGATAATGTACTGGGAACTCCTCAAAAGAATCTGATTTGTGGTGAGGGGAGAGAGAAAAAGCTCATTTAGGAACGACATGAACATGCTGCGTAGGTAGCTGTTTATCAGTAAATATCTCCACTGAGATTAAGAAAAGCAGTAGCTTAATAAATTAAGTACTTCCTGGTATGGTTACTGTACTGGTAACTCCCCAAAGAATCTGGATTGTGGTGAGGGAACAGAGAAAAAAGCTCATTTAGGACCTGCAATTACGAAGGGGGTAGGCAGCTGTATATCAGGGAGTAAACCTTCTGAGAATAAAAACAGCTGGAGCTTGTTAAGGTAATTACACAGGGGAAAGGATAATGTACTGGGAACTCCTCAGAAGAATCTGATTTGTGGTGAGGGGAGAGAGATAAAAGCTCATTTAGGAACGACATGAACATGCTGCGTAGGTAGCTGTTTATCAGTAAATATCTCCACTGAGATTAAGAAAAGCAGTAGCTTAATAAATTAAGTAATTCCTGGTATGGTTACTGTACTGGTAACTCCCCAAAAGAATCTGGATTGTGGTGAGGGAACAGAGAAAAAAGCTCATTTAGGACCTGCACTTACGAAGGGGGTAGGCAGCTGTATATCAGGGAGTAAACTTCTGAGAATAAAAACAGCTGGAGCTTGTTAAGGTAATTACACAGGGGAAAGGATAATGTACTGGGAACTCCTCAGAAGAATCTGATTTGTGGTGAGGGGAGAGAGATAAAAGCTCATTTAGGAACGACATTGAACATGCTGCGTAGGTAGCTGTTTATCAGTAAATATCTCCACTGAGATTAAGAAAAGCAGTAGCTTAATAAATTAAGTACTTCCTGGTATGGTTACTGTACTGGTAACTCCCCAAAAGAATCTGGATTGTGGTGAGGGAACAGAGAAAAAAGCTCATTTAGGACCTGCACTTACGAAGGGGGTAGTCAGCTGTATATCAGGGAGTAAACCTTCTGAGAATAAAAACAGCTGGAGCTTGTTAAGGTAATTGCACAGGGGAAAGGATAATGTACTGGGAACTCCTCAGAAGAATCTGATTTGTGGTGAGGGGAGAGAGAAAAGCTCATTTAGGAACGACATGAACATGCTGCTAGGTAGCTGTTTATCAGTAAATATCTCCACTGAGATTAAGAAAAGCAGTAGCTTAATAAATTAAGTACTTCCTGGTATGGTTACTGTACTGGTAACTCCCCAAAAGAATCTGGATTGTGGTGAGGGAACAGAGAAAAAAGCTCATTTAGGACTGCACTTACGAAGGGGGTAGGCAGCTGTATATCAGGGAGTAAACCTTCTGAGAATAAAAACAGCTGGAGCTTGTTAAGGTAATTACAGGGGAAAGGATAATGTACTGGGAACTCCTCAGAAGAATCTGATTTGTGGTGAGGGAGAGAGATAAAAGCTCATTTAGGAACGACATGAATATGCTGCGTAGGTAGCTGTTTATCAGTAAATATCTCCACTGAGATTAAGAAAAGCAGTAGCTTAATAAATTAAGTACTTCCTGGTATGGATACTGTACTGGTAACTCCCCAAAAGAATCTGGATTGTGGTGAGGGAACAGAGAAAAAAGCTCATTTAGGAACGACATGAACATGCTGCGTAGGTAGCTGTTTATCAGTAAATATCTCCACTGAGATTAAGAAAAGCAGAAAATAAATGAAAAAAAAAGAAAAAAAAGCATAAAATAAATGAAAAAAAAGAAAAAAAAAAAAGAAAAGCAGAAGCTTTATAAATTAAGTACTTCCTGGTATGGTTACTGCACTGGTAACTCCCCAAAAGTATCTGGATTGTGGTGAGGGAACAGAGAAAAAAGCTCATTTAGGACCTGCACTTACGAAGGGGTAGGCAGCTGTTTATCAGGGAGTAAACCTTCTGAGAATAAAAACAGCTGGAGCTTGTTAAGGTAATTACACAGGGGAAAGGATAATGTACTGGGAACTCCTCAGAAGAATCTGATTTGTGGTGAGGGGAGAGAGATAAAAGCTCATTTAGGAACGACATGAACATACTGCGTAGGTAGCTGTTTATCAATAAATAAATCGACTGAGATTAAGAAAATCAGTAGCTTAATAAATTAAGTACTTCCTGGTATGGTTACTGTACTGGTAACTCCCCAAAAGAATCTGGATTGTGGTGAGGGAACAGAGAAAAAAGCTCATTTAGGACCTGCACTTACGAAGGGGGTAGGCAGCTGTATATCAGGGAGTAAACATTCTGAGAATAAAAACAGCTGGAGCTTGTTAAGGTAATTACACAGGGGAAAGGATAATGTACTGGGAACTCCTCAGAAGAATCTGATTTGTGGTGAGGGGAGAGAGATAAAAGCTCATTTAGGAACGACATGAACATGCTGCGTAGGTAGCTGTTTATCAGTAAATATCTCCACTGAGATTAAGAAAAGCAGTAGCTTAATAAATTACGTACTTCCTGGTATGGTTACTGTACTGGTAACTCCCCAAAAGAATCTGGATTGTGGTGAGGGAACAGAGAAAAAAGCTCATTTAGGACCTGCACTTACGAATGGGTAGGCAGTTGTATATCAGGGAGTAAACCTTCTGAGAATAAAAACAGCTGGATCTTGTTAAGGTAATTACACAGGGGAAAGGATAATGTATTTGGAACTCCTCAGAAGAATCTTATTTGTGATGAGGGGAGAGAGATAAAAGCTCATTTAGGAACGACATGAACATGCTGCTTAGGTAGCTGTTTATCAGTAAATATCTCCACTGAGATTAAGAAAAGCAGTAGCTTAATAAATTAAGTACTTCCTGGTATGGTTACTGTACTGGTAACCCCGAACAGAATCTGGTTTGTGGTGAGGGAACAGAGAAAAAAGCTCATTTATGAGCTGCACTTACGAAGGGGGTAGGCAGCTGTATATCAGGGAGTATCGATTCTGAGAATAAAAACAGCTGGAGCTTGTTAAGGTAATTACACAGGGGAAAGGATAATGTACTGGGAACTCCTCAGAAGAATCTGATTTGTGGTGAGGGGAGAGAGATAAATGCTCATTTAGGAACGACATGAACATGCTGCATACCTAGCTGTTTATCAGTAAATATCTCCACTGATATTAAGAAAAGCAGTAGTTTAATAAATTAAGTACTTCCTGGTATGGATACTGTACTGGTAACTCCCCAAAAGAATCTGCATTGTGGTGAGGGAACAGAGAAAAAAGCTCATTTAGGAACGACATGAACATGTTGCGTAGGTAGCTGTTTATCAGTAAATATCTCCACTGAGATTAAGAAAAGCAGTAGCTTAATAAATTAAGTACTTCCTGGTATGGTTACTGTACTGGTAACTCCACAAACGAATCTGGATTGTGGTGAGGGAACAGAGAAAAAAGCTCATTTAGGACCTGCAATTACGAAGGGGGTAGGCAGCTGTATGTCAGGGAGTAAACCTTCTGAGAATAAAAACAGCTGGAGCTTGTTAAGGTAATTACACAGGGGAAAGGATAATGTACTGGGAACTCCTCAGAAGAATCTGATTTGTGGTGAGGGGAGAGAGATAAATGCTCATTTAGGAACGACATGAACATGCTGCGTAGGTAGCTGTTTATCAGTAAATATCTCCACTGAGATTAAGAAAAGCAGTAGCTTAATAAATTAAGTACTTCCTGGTATGGTTACTGTACTGGTAACTCCCCAAAAGAATCTGGATTGTGGTGAGGGAACAGAGAAAAAAGCTCATTTAGGACCTGCACTTACGAAGGGGGTAGGCAGCTGTATATTAGGGAGTATACCTTCTGAGAATAAAAACAGCTGAGTCTTATACAGGTAATTACACAGGGGAAAGGATAATGTACTGGGAACTCCTCAGAAGAATCAGATTTGTTGTGAGGGGAGAGAGATAAAAGCTCATTTAGGAAAGACATTAACATACTGCGTAGTTAGCTGTTTATCAGTAAATATCTCCACTGAGATTAAGAAAAGCAGTAGCTTAATAAATTAAGTACTTCCTGGTATGGTTACTGTACTAGTAACTCCCCAAAAGAATCTGGATTGTGTTGAGGGAACAGAGAAAAAAGCTCATTTAGGACCTGTACTTACGAAGGGGGTAGGCAGCTGTATATCAGGGAGTAAACATTCTGAGAATAAAAACAGCTGGAGCTTGTTAAGGTAATTACACAGGGGAAAGGATAATATACTGGGAACTCCTCAGAAGAATCTGATTTGTGGTGAGGGGAGAGAGATAAAAGCTCATTTAGGAACGACATGAACATGCTGCATACATAGCTGTTTATCAGTAAATATCTCCACTGAGATTAAGAAAAGCAGTAGCTTAATAAATTAAGTACTTCCTGGTATGGTTACTGTACTGGTAACTCCCCAAAAGAATCTGGATTGTGGTGAGGGAACAGAGAAAAAAGCTCATTTATTACCTGCACTTACGAAGGGGGTAGGCAGCTGTATATCAGGGAGTAAACCTTCTGAGAATAAAAACAGCTGGAGCTTGTTAAGGTAATAACACAGGGGAAAGGATAAAATACTGGGAACTCTTCAGAAGAATCAGATTTGTGGTGAGGGGAGAGAGATAATAGCTCATTTAGGAACGACATTAACATGCTGCCTAGTTAGCTGTTTATCAGTAAATATCTCCACTGAGATTAAGAAAAGCAGTAGCTTAATAAATTAAGTAATTCCTGGTATGGTTACTGTACTGGTAACTCCCCAAAAGAATCTGGATTGTGGTGAGGGAACAGAGAAAAAAGCTCATTTAGGACCTGCACTTACGAAGGGGGTAGTCAGCTGTATATCAGGGAGTAAACCTTCTGAGAATAAAAACAGCTGGAGCTTGTTAAGGTAATTGCACAGGGGAAAGGATAATGTACTGGGAACTCCTCAGAAGAATCTGATTTGTGGTGAGGGGAGAGAGACAAAAGCTCATTTAGGAACGACATGAACATGCTGCATAGGTAGCTGTTTATCAGTAAATATCTCCACAGAGATTAAGAAAAGCAGTAGGTTAATAAATTAAGTACTTCCTGGTATGGTTACTGTACTGGTAACTCCCCAAAAGAATCTGGATTGTGGTGAGGGAACAGAGAAAAAAGCTCATTTAGGACATGCACTTACGAAGGGGGTAGGCAGTTGTATATCAGGGAGTAAACCTTCTGAGAATAAAAACAGCTGGAGCTTGTTAAGGTAATTACACGGGGAAAGGATAATGTACTGGGAACTCCTCAGAAGAATCTGATTTGTGGTGAGTGGAGAGAGATAAAAGCTCATTTAGGAACGACATGAATATGCTGCGTAGGTAGCTGTTTATCAGTAAATATCTCCACTGAGATTAAGAAAAGCAGTAGCTTAATAAATTAAGTACTTCCTGGTATGGATACTGTACTGGTAACTCCCCAAAAGAATCTGGATTGTGGTGAGGGAACAGAGAAAAAAGCTCATTTAGGAACGACATGAACATGCTGCGTAGGTAGCTGTTTATCAGTAAATATCTCCACTGAGATTAAGAAAAGCAGAAAATAAATGAAAAAAAAAGAAAAAAAAGCATAAAATAAATGAAAAAAAAAGAAAAGCAGAAGCTTTATAAATAAGTACTTCCTGGTATGGTTACTGCACTGGTAACTCCCCAAAAGTATCTGGATTGTGGTGAGGGAACAGAGAAAAAAGCTCATTTAGGACCTGCACTTACGAAGGGGTTAGGCAGCTGTTTATCAGGGAGTAAACCTTCTGAGAATAAAAACAGCTGGAGCTTGTTAAGGTAATTACACAGGGGAAAGGATAATGTACTGGGAACTCCTCAGAAGAATCTGATTTGTGGTGAGGGGAGAGAGATAAAAGCTCATTTAGGAACGACATGAACATACTGCGTAGGTAGCTGTTTATCAATAAATAAATCGACTGAGATTAAGAAAATCAGTAGCTTAATAAATTAAGTACTTCCTGGTATGGTTACTGTACTGGTAACTCCCCAAAAGAATCTGGATTGTGGTGAGGGAACAGAGAAAAAAGCTCATTTAGGACCTGCACTTACGAAGGGGGTAGGCAGTTGTATATCAGGGAGTAAACATTCTGAGAATAAAAACAGCTGGAGCTTGTTAAGGTAATTACACAGGGGAAAGGATAATGTACTGGGAACTCCTCAGAAGAATCTGATTTGTGGTGAGGGGAGAGAGATAAAAGCTCATTTAGGAACGACATGAACATGCTGCGTAGGTAGCTGTTTATCAGTAAATATCTCCACTGAGATTAAGAAAAGCAGTAGCTTAATAAATTACGTACTTCCTGGTATGGTTACTGTACTGGTAACTCCCCAAAAGAATCTGGATTGTGGTGAGGGAACAGAGAAAAAAGCTCATTTAGGACCTGCACTTACGAATGGGGTAGGCAGTTGTATATCAGGGAGTAAACCTTCTGAGAATAAAAACAGCTGGATCTTGTTAAGGTAATTACACAGGGGAAAGGATAATGTATTTGGAACTCCTCAGAAGAATCTTATTTGTGATGAGGGGAGAGAGATAAAAGCTCATTTAGGAACGACATGAACATGCTGCTTAGGTAGCTGTTTATCAGTAAATATCTCCACTGAGATTAAGAAAAGCAGTAGCTTAATAAATTAAGTACTTCCTGGTATGGTTACTGTACTGGTAACCCCGAACAGAATCTGGTTTGTGGTGAGGGAACAGAGAAAAAAGCTCATTTATGAGCTGCACTTACGAAGGGGGTAGGCAGCTGTATATCAGGGAGTATCGATTCTGAGAATAAAAACAGCTGGAGCTTGTTAAGGTAATTACACAGGGGAAAGGATAATGTACTGGGAACTCCTCAGAAGAATCTGATTTGTGGTGAGGAGG
>NW_025958921.1:0-37161 GCF_023159225.1 Perognathus longimembris pacificus | reverse complement strand
GTAATTACACAGGGGAAAGGATAATGTACTGGGAACTCCTCAGAAGAATCTGATTTGTGGTGAGGGGAGAGAGATAAAAGCTCATTTATGAACGACATGAACATGCTGCGTAGGTAGCTGTTTATCAGTAAATATCTCCACTGAGATTAAGAAAAGCAGTTGCTTAATAAATTAAGTACTTCCTGGTATGGTTACTGTACTGGTAACTCCCCAAAAGAAACTGGATTTTGGTGAGGGAACAGAGAAAAAATCTCATTTAGGACCTGCACTTACGAAGGGGGTAGGCAGATGTATATGAGGAGTAAACATTCTGAGAATAAAAACAGCTGGAGCTTGTTAAGGTAATTACACAGGGCAAAGGATAATGTACTGGGAACTCCTCAGAAGAATCTGATTTGTGGTGAGGGGAGAGAGATAAAAGCTCCTTTAGGAACGACATGAACATGCTGCGTAGGTAGCTGTTTATCAGTAAATATCTCCACTGAGATTAAGAAAAGCAGTAGCTTAATAAATTAAGTCCTTCCTGGTATGGTTACTGTACTGGTAACTCCCCAAATGAATCTGGATTGTGGTGAGGGAACAGAGAAAAAAGCTCATTTAGGACCTGCACTTACCAAGGGTTTAGGCAGCTGTATATCAGGAAGTAAACCTTCTGAGAATAAAAACAGCTGGAGCTTGTTAAGGTAATTACACAGGGGAAAGGATAATGTACTGGGAACTCCTCAGAAGAATCTGATTCGTGGTGAGGGGCGAGAGATAAAAGCTCATTTAGGAACGACATGAACATGCTGCGTAGGTATCTGTTTATCAGTAAATATCTCCATTGAGATTAAGAAAAGCAGTAGCTTAATAAATTAAGTACTTCCTGGTATGGTTACTGTACTGGTAACTACCCAAAAAATCTGGATTGTGGTGAGGGAACAGAGAAAAAAGCTCATTTAGGACCTGCACTTACGAAGGGGGTAGGCAGCTGTATATCAGGGAGTAAACCTTCTGAGAATAAAAACAGCTGGAGATTGTTAAGGTAATTGCACAGGGGAAAAGATGAAGTACTGGGAACTCCTCAGAAGAATCTGATTTGTGGTGAGGGGAGAGAGATAAAAGCTCATTTAGGAATGACATGAACATGCTGCGTAGGTAGCTGTTTATCAGTAAATATCTCCACTGAGATTAAGAAAAGCAGTAGCTTAATAAATTAAGTACTTCCTGGTATGGTTACTCTACTGGTAACTCCCCAAAATAATCTGGAATTTGGTGAGGGAACAGAGAAAAAAGATCATTTAGGACCTGCACTTACGAAGGGGGTAGGCAGCTATATATCAGGGAGTAACCCTTCTGAGAATAAAAACGGCTGGAGCTTGTTAAGGTAATTACACAGGGGAAAGGACAATGTACTAGGACCTCCTCAGAAGAATCTGATTTGTGGTGAGGGGAGAGAGATAAAAGCTCATTTAAGAACGACATGAACATGCTGCGTACGTAGCTGTTTATGAGTAAATATCTCCACTGAGATTAAGAGAACAGTAGCTTAATAAATTAAGTACTTCCTGGTATGTATACTGTACTGGTAAGTCCCCAAAAGAATCTGGATTGTGGTGAGGGAACAGAGAAAAAAGTTCATTTAGGACCTGCACTTATGAAGGGGGTAGGCAGCTGTATATCAGGGAGTAAACCTTCTGAGAATAAAAACAGCTGGAGCTTGTTAAGGTAATTACACAGGGGAAAGGATAATGTACTGGGAACTCCTCAGAAGAATCTGATTTGTGGTGAGGGGAGAGAGATAGAAGCGCATTTAGGAATGACATGAACATGCTGCGTACGTAGCTGTTTATCAGTAAATATCTCCACTGAGATTAAGAAAAGCAGTAGCTTAATAAATTAAGTACTTCCTGGCATGGTTACTGTACTGGTAACTCCCCAAAAGAATCTGGATTGTGGTGAGGGAACAGAGAAAAAAGCTCATTTAGGACCTGCAATTACGAAGGGGGTAGGCAGCTGTATATCATGGAGTAAACCTTCTGAGAATAAAAACAGGTGGAGCTTGTTAAGGTAATTACACAGGGGAAAGGATAAAGTACTGGGAACTCCTCAGAAGAATCTGATTTGTGGTGATGGGAGAGAGATAAAAGCTCATTTAGGAACGACATGAACATTCTGCATAGGTAGCTGTTTATCAGTAAATATCTGCATTGAGATTAAGAAAAGCAGTAGCTTAATAAATTAAGTACTTCCTGGTATGGTTACTGTACTGGTAACTCCCCAAAAGAATCTGGATTGTGGTGAGGGAACAGAGAAAAAAGCTCATTTAGGACTTCCACTTACGAAGGGGGTAGGCAGCTGTATATCAGGGAGTAAACCTTCTGAGAATAAAAACAGCTGGAGCTTGTTAAGGTAATTACACAGGGGAAAGGATAATGTACTGGGAACTCCTCAGAAGAATCTGATTCGTGGTGAGGGGAGAGAGATATAAGCTCATTTAGGAACGACATGAACATGCTGCGTAGGTAGCTGTTTATCAGTAAATATCTCCACTGAGATTAAGAAAAGCAGTAGCTTAATAAATTAAGTACTTCCTGGTATGGTTACTGTACTGGTAACTCCCCAAAAGACTCTGGATTGTGGTGAGGGAACCGAGAAAAAAGCTCATTTAGGACCTGCACTTACGAAGGGGGTAGGCAGCTGTATATCAGAGAGTAAACCTTCTGAGAATAAAAACAGCTAGAGCTTGTTAAGGTAATTACACAGGGGAAAAGATGAAGTACTGGGAACTCCTCAGAAGAATCTGATTTGTGGTGAGGGGAGAGAGATAAAAGCTCATTTAGGAACGAGATGAACATGCTGCATACGTAGCTGTTTAGTAGTAACTATCTCCACTGAGATTAAGAAAAGCAGTAGCTTAATAAATTAAGTACTTCCTGGTATGGTTACTGTACTGGTAACTCCCCAAAAGAATCTGGATTGTGGTGAGGGAACAGAGAAAAAAGCTCATTTAGGACCTGCACTTACGAAGGGGGTAGGCAGCTGTATATCAGGGAGTAAACCTTCTGAGAATAAAAACAGCTGGAGCATGTTAAGGTAATTACACAGGGGAAAGGATAATGTACTGGGAACTCCTCAGAAGAATCTGATTCGTGGTGAGGGGAGGGAGATAAAAGCACATTTAGGAACGACATGATCATGCTGCGTACGTAGCTGTTTATCAGTAAATAACTCCACTGAGATTAAGAAAAGCAGTAGCTTAATAAATTAAGTACTTCCTGGTATGGTTACTGTACTGGTAACTCCCCAAAAGAATCTGGATTGTGGTGAGGGAACAGAGAAAAAAGCTCATTTAGGACCTGCAATTACGAAGGGGGTAGGCAGCTGTATATCAGGAAGTAAACCTTCTGAGAATAAAAGCAGCTGGAGCTTGTTAAGGTAATTGCACAGGGGAAAGGATAATGTACTGGGAACTCCTCAGAAGAATCTGATTTGTGGTGAGGGGAGAGAGATAAAAGCTCATTTAGGAACGACATGAACATGCTGCGTAGGTAGCTGTTTATCAGTAAATATCTCCATTGAGATTAAGAAAAGCAGTAGCTTAATAAATTAAGTACTTCCGGGTATGGTTACTGTACTGGTAACTCCCCAAAAGAATCTGGATTGTGTTGAGGGAACAGAGAAAAAAGCTCATTTAGACCTGCACTTACGAAGGGTGTAGGCAGCTGTATATCAGGGAGTAAACCTTCTGAGAATAAAAACAGCTGGAGCTTGTTAAGGTAATTACACAGGGGAAAGGATAATGTACTGGGAACTCCTCAGAAGAATCTGATTCGTGGTGAGGGGAGAGAGATATAAGCTCATTTAGGAACGACATGAACATGCTGCGTAGGTAGCTGTTTATCAGTAAATATCTCCACTGAGATTAAGGAAAGCAGTAGCTTAATAAATTAAGTACTTCCTGGTATGGTTACTGTACTGGTAACTCCCCAAAAGAATCTGGATTTTGGTGAGAGAACAGAGAAAAAAGCTCATTTAGGACCTGCACTTACGAAGGGGGTAGGCAGCTGTATATCAGGGAGTAAACCTTCTGAGAATAAAAACAGCTAGAGCTTGTTAAGGTAATTACACAGGGGAAAAGATGAAATAGTGGGAACTCCTCAGAAGAATCTGATTTGTTGTGAGGGGAGAGAGATAAAAGCTCAATTATGAACGAAATGAACATGCTGCGTAGTTAGATGTTTATCAGTAAATATCTCCAATGAGATTAAGAAAAGCAGTAGCGTAATAAATTAAGTACTTCCTGGTATTTTTACTGTACTGGTAACTCCCCAAAAGAATCTGGATTGTGGTGAGGGAACAGAGAAAAAAGCTCATTTAGGACCTGCACTTACGAAGGGGGTAGGCAGCTGTATATCAGGGAGTAAACCTTCTGAGAATAAAAACAGCTGGAGCTTGGTAAGGTAATTACACAGGGGAAAGGATAATGTACTGGGAACTCCTCAGAAGAATCTGATTTGTGGTGAGGGGAGAGAGATAAAAGCTCCTATAAGAAGGACATGAACATGCTGCGTAGGTAGCTGTTTATCAGTAAATATCTCCACTGAGATTAAGAAAAGCAGTAGCTTAATCAATTAAGTACTTCCTTTTATAGTTACTGTACTGGTAACTCCACAAAAGAATCTGGATTGTGGTGAGGGAACAGAGAAAAAACCTCATGTAGGACCTGCACTTACGAAGGGTGTAGGCAGCTGTATATCAGGGAGTAAACCTTCTGAGAATAAAAACAGCTGGAACTTGTTAAAGTAATTACACAAGGGGAAAGGATAATGTACCGGGAACTCCTCCGAAGTATCAGATTTGTGGTGAGGGGAGAGAGATAAAAGCTCAAATATGAACGACATGAACATGCTGCGTAGTTAGCTGTTTATCAGTAAATATCTCCAATGAGATTAAGAAAAGCAGTAGCTTAATAAATTAAGTACTTCCTGGTATGGTTACTGTACTGGTAACTCCCCAAAAGAATCTGGATTGTGGTGAGGAAATAGTGAAAAAAGCTCATTTAGGACCTGCACTTACGAAGGGGGTAGGCAGCTGTATATCAGGGAGTAAACCTTCTGAGAATAAAAACAGCTGGAGCTTGTTAAGGTAATTACACAGGGGAAAAGATGAAGTACTGGGAACTCCTCAGAAGAATCTGATTTGAGGTGAGGGGAGAGAGATAAAAGCTCATTTAGGAACGACATGAACATGCTGCATACATAGCTGTTTATCAGTAAATATCTCAACTGAGATTAAGAAAAGCAGTAGCTTAATAAATTAAGTACTTCCTGGTATGGTTACTGTACTGGTAACTCCCCAAAAGAATCTGGATTGTGTGAGGGAACAGAGAAAAAAGCTCATTTAGGACCTGCAATTACGAAGGGGGTAGGCAGCTGTATATCAGGAAGTAAACCTTCTGAGAATAAAAACAGCTGGAGCTTGTTAAGGTAATTACACAGGGGAAAGGATAGTGTACTGGGAACTCCTCAGAAGAATCTGATTTGTGGTGAGGGGAGAGAGATAAAAGCTCATTTAGTAACGACATGAACATGCTGCGTAGGTAGCTGTTTATCAGTAAATATCTCCATTGAGATTAAGAAAAGCAGTAGCTTAATAAATTAAGTACTTCCGGGTATGGTTACTGTACTGGTAACTCCCCAAAAGAATCTGGATTGTGGTGAGGGAACAGAGAAAAAAGCTCATTTAGGACCTGCACTTACGATGGGGATAGGCAGCTGTATATCAGGGAGTAAAACTTCTGAGAATAAAAACAGCTGGAGCTTGTTAAGGTAATTACACAGGGGAAAGGATAATGTACTGGGAACTCCTCAGAAGAATCTGATTCGTGGTGAGGGGAGAGAGATAAAAGCTCATTTAGGAACGACATGAACATGCTGCGTAGGTAGCTGTTTATCAGTAAATATCTCCACTGAGATTAAGGAAAGCAGTAGCTTAATAAATTAAGTACTTCCTGGTATGGTTACTGTACTGGTAACTCCCCAAAAGAATCTGGATTGTGGTGAGGGAACAGAGAAAAAAGCTCATTTAGGACCTGCACTTACGAAGGGGGTAGGCAACTGTATATCAGGGAGTAAACCTTCTGAGAATAAAAACAGCTAGAGCTTGTTAAGGTAATTACACAGGGGAAAAGATGAAGTACTGGGAACTCCTCAGAAGAATCTGATTTGTGGTGAGGGGAGAGAGATAAAAGCTCAATTATGAACGACATGAACATGCTGCGTAGTTAGATGTTTATCAGTAAATATCTCCAATGAGATTAAGAAAAGCAGTAGCGTAATAAATTAAGTACTTCCTGGTATGGTTACTGTACTGGTAACTCCCCAAAAGAATCTGGATTGTGGTGAGGGAACAGAGAAAAAAGTTCATTTAGGACCTGCACTTACGAAGGGGGTAGGCAGCTGTATATCAGGCAGTAAACCTTCTGAGAATAAAAACAGCTGGAGCTTGTTAAGGTAATTACACAGGGGAAAGGATAATGTACTGGGAAATGCTCAGAAGAATCTGATTTGTGGTGAGGGGAGAGAGATAAAAGCACATTTAGGAACGACATGAACATGCTGCTTAGGTAGCTGTTTATCAGTAAATATCTCCACTGAGATTAAGAAAAGCAGTAGCTTAATAAATTAAGTACTTCCTGGTATGGTTACTGTACTGGTAACTCCCCAAAAGAATCTGGATTGTGGTGAGGGAACAGAGAAAAAAGCTCATTTAGGACCTGCACTTACGAAGGGGGTAGGCAGCTGTATATCAGGGAGTAAACCTTCTGAGAATAAAAACAGCTGGAGCTTGTTAAGGTAATTACACAGGGGAAAGGATAATGTACTGGGAACTCCTCAGAAGAATCTGATTTGTGGTGACGGGAGAGAGATAAAAGCTCATTTAGGAACGACATGAACATGCTGCGTAGGTAGCTGTTTGTCAGTAAATATCTCCACTGAGATTAAGAAAAGCAGTAGCTTAATAAATTAAGTACTTCCTGGTATGGTTACTGTACTGGTAACTCCCCAAAAGAATCTGGATTGTGGTGAGGGAACAGAGAAAAAAGCTCATTTAGGACCTGCACTTACGAAGGGGGTAGGCAGCTGTATATCAGGGAGTAAACCTTCTGAGAATAAAAACAGCTGTAGCTTGTTAAGGTAATTACACAGGGGAAAGGATTTTGTAACTGGGAACTCCTCAGAAGAATCTGATTTGTGGTGAGGGGAGAGAGATTAAAGCTCATTTAGGAACGACATGAACATGCTGCGTAGGTATCTGTTTATCAGTAAATATCTCCACTGAGATTAAGAAAAGCACTAGCTTAATAAATTAAGTACTTCCTGGTATGGTTACTGTACTGGTAACTCCCCAAAAGAATCTGGATTGTGGTGAGGGACCAGAGAAAAAACCTCATTTAGGACCTGCACTTACGAAGGGGGTAGGCAGCTGTATATCAGGGAGTAAACCTTCTGAGAATAAAAACAGCTGGAGCTTGTTAAGGTAATTACACATGCGAAAGGATAATGTACTGGGAAATCCTCAGAAGAATCTGATTTGTGGTGAGGGGAGAGAGATAAAAGCTCTTTTAGGAACGACATGAACATGCTGCATAGGTATCTGTTTATCAGTAAATATCACCACTGAGATTAAGAAAAGCAGTACATTAATAAATTACGTACTTCCTGGTATGGTTACTGTACTGGTAACTCCCCAAAAGAATCTGGATAGTGGTGAGGGAACAGAGAAAAAAGCTCATTTAGGACCTGCACTTACGAAGGGGGTAGGCAGCTATATATCAGGGAGTAAACCTTCTGAGAATAAAAACGGCTGGAGCTTGTTAAGGTAATTACACAGGGAAAGGACAATGTACTGGGAACTCCTCAGAAGAATCTGATTTGTGGTGAGGGGAGAGAGATAAAAGCTCATTTAGGAACGACATGAACATGCTGCGTACGTAGCTGTTTATGAGTAAATATCTCCACTGAGATTAAGAAAAGCAGTAGCTTAATAAATTAAGTACTTCCTGGTATGGATACTGTACTGGTAACTCCCCAAAGAATCCTGATTGTGGTGAGGGAACAGAGAAAAAAGCTCATTTAGGACCTGCACTTACGAAGGGGATAGGCAGCTGTATATCAGGGAGTAAACCTTCTGAGAATAAAAACAGCTGGAGCTTGTTAAGGTAATTACACATGGGAAAGGATAATGTACTGGGAAATCCTCAGAAGAATCTGATTTGTGGTGAGGGGAGAGAGATAAAAGCTCTTTTAGGAACGACATGAACATGCTGCATAGGTATCTGTTTATCAGTAAATATCACCACTGAGATTAAGAAAAGCAGTACATTAATAAATTACGTACTTCCTGGTATGGTTACTGTACTGGTAACTCCCAAAAGAATCTGGATAGTGGTGAAGGAACAGAGAAAAAAGCTCATTTAGGACCTGCACTTACGAAGGGGGTAGGCAGCTATATATCAGGGAGTAAACCTTCTGAGAATAAAAACGGCTGGAGCTTGTTAAGGTAATAACACAGGGGAAAGGACAATGTACTGGGAACTCCTCAGAAGAATCTGATTTGTGGTGAGGGGAGAGAGATAAAAGCTCATTTAGGAACGACATGAACATGCTGCGTACGTAGCTGTTTATGAGTAAATATCTCCACTGAGATTAAGAAAAGCAGTAGCTTAATAAATTAAGGACTTCCTGGTATGGATACTGTACTGGTAACTCCCCAAAGAATCCTGATTGTGGTGAGGGAACAGAGAAAAAAGCTCATTTAGGACCTTCACTTACGAAGGGGGTAGGCAGCTGTATATCAGGCAGTAAACCTTCTGAGAATAAAAACAGCTGGAGCTTGTTAAGGTAATTACACAGGGTAAAGGATAATGTACTGGGAACTCCTCAGAAGAATCTGATTCGTGGTGAGGGGAGAGAGATAAAAGCTCATTTAGGAACGACATGAACATGCTGCGTAATTAGCTGTTTATCAGTAAATATCTCCAATGAGATTAAGAAAAGCAGTAGCTTAATAAATTAAGTACTTCCTGTATGGTTAATGTACTGGTAACTCCCCAAAAGAATCTGGATTGTGGTGAGGGAACAGAGAAAAAAGCTCATTTAGGACCTTCACTTACGAAGGGGGTAGGCAGCTGTATATCAGGCAGTAAACCTTCTGAGAATAAAAACAGCTGGAGCTTGTTAAGGTAATTACACAGGGTAAAGGATAATGTACTGGGAACTCCTCAGAAGAATCTGATTCGTGGTGAGGGGAGAGAGACATAAGCTCATTTAGGAACGACATGAACATGCTGCATACATAGCTGTTTATCTGTAAATATCTCCACTGAGATTATGAAAAGCAGTAGCTTAATAAATTAAGTACTTCCTGGTATGGTTACTGTACTGGTAACTCCCCAAAAGAATCTGGATTGTGGTGAGGGAACAGAGAAAAAAGCTCATTTAGGACCTGCATTTACGAAGGGGGTAGGCAGCTGTATATCAGGGAGTAACCCTTCTGAGAATAAAAACAGCTGGAGCTTGTTAAGGTAATTACACAGGGGAAAGGATAATGTACTGGGAAATGCTCAGAAGAATCTGATTTGTGGTGAGGGGAGAGAGATAAAAGCACATTTAGGAACGACATGAACATGCTGCTTAGGTAGCTGTTTATCAGTAAATATCTCCACTGAGATTAAGAAAAGCAGTAGCTTAATAAATTAAGTACTTCCTGGTATGGTTACTGTACTGGTAACTCCCCAAAAGAATCTGGATTGTGGTGAGGGAACAGAGAAAAAAGCTCATTTAGGACCTGCACTTACGAAGGGGGTAGGCAGCTGTATATCAGGGAGTAAACCTTCTGAGAATAAAAACAGCTGGAGCTTGTTAAGGTAATTACACAGGGGAAAGGATTTTGTACTGGGAACTCCTCAGAAGAATCTGATTTGTGGTGAGGGGAGAGAGATTAAAGCTCATTTAGGAACGACATGAACATGCTGCGTAGGTAGCTGTTTATCAGTAAATATCTCCACTGAGATTAAGAAAAGCACTAGCTTAATAAATTAAGTACTTCCTGGTATGGTTACTGTACTGGTAACTCCCCAAAAGAATCTGGATTGTGGTGAGGGACCAGAGAAAAAACCTCATTTAGGACCTGCACTTACGAAGGGGGTAGGCAGCTGTATATCAGGGAGTAAACTTTCTGAGAATAAAAACAGCTGGAGCTTGTTAAGGTAATTACACATGGGAAAGGATAATGTACTGGGAAATCCTCAGAAGAATCTGATTTGTGGTGAGGGGAGAGAGATAAAAGCTCTTTTAGGAACGACATGAACATGCTGCATAGGTATATGTTTATCAGTAAATATCACCACTGAGATTAAGAAAAGCAGTACATTAATAAATTACGTACTTCCTGGTATGGTTACTGTACTGGTAACTCCCCAAAAGAATCTGGATAGTGGTGAGGGAACAGAGAAAAAAGCTCATTTAGGACTTGCACTTACGAAGGGGGTAGGCAGCTATATATCAGGGAGTAAACCTTCTGAGAATAAAAACGGCTGGAGCTTGTTAAGGTAATTACACAGGGGAAAGGACAATGTACTGGGAACTCCTCAGAAGAATCTGATTTGTGGTGAGGGGAGAGAGATAAAAGCTCATTTAGGAACGACATGAACATGCTGCGTACGTAGCTGTTTATGAGTAAATATCTCCACTGAGATTAAGAAAAGCAGTAGCTTAATAAATTAAGTACTTCCTGGTATGGATACTGTACTGGTAACTCCCCAAAGAATCCTGATTGTGGTGAGGGAACAGAGACAAAAGCTCATTTAGGACCTGCACTTACGAAGGGGATAGGCAGCTGTATATCAGGGAGTAAACCTTCTGAGAATAAAAACAGCTGGAACTTGTTAAAGTAATTACACAAGGGGAAAGGATAATGTACCGGGAACTCCTCCGAAGTATCAGATTTGTGGTGAGGGGAGAGAGATAAAAGCTCAAATATGAACGACATGAACATGCTGCGTAATTAGCTGTTTATCAGTAAATATCTCCAATGAGATTAAGAAAAGCAGTAGCTTAATAAATTAAGTACTTCCTGGTATGGTTAATGTAATGGTAACTCCCCAAAAGAATCTGGATTGTGGTGAGGGAACAGAGAAAAAAGCTCATTTAGGACCTTCACTTACGAAGGGGGTAGGCAGCTGTATATCAGGGAGTAAACCTTCTGAGAATAAAAACAGCTGGAGCTTGTTAAGGTAATTACACAGGGGAAAAGAAGAAGTTCTGGGAACTCCTCAGAATAATCTGATTTGAGGTGAGGGGAGAGAGATAAAAGCTCATTTAGGAACGACATGAACATGCTGCATACATAGCTGTTTATCAGTAAATATCTCAACTGAGATTAAGAAGGAAAAGAAGCAGTAGCTTAATAAATTAAGTACTTCCTGGTATGGTTACTGTACTGGTAACTCCCCAAAAGAATCTGGATTGTGGTGAGGGAACAGAGAAAAAAGCTCATTTAGGACCTGCACTTACGAAGGGGGTAGGCAGCTGTATATTAGGGAGTAAACCTTCTGAGAATAAAAACAGCTGGAGCTTGTTAAGGTAATTACACAGGGGAAAAGATGAAGTACTGGGAACTCCTCAGAAGAATCTGATCTGAGGTGAGGGGAGAGAGATAAAAGCTCAAATATGAACGACATGAACATGCTGCGTAGTTAGCTGTTTATCAGTAAATATCTCCACTGAGATTAAGAAAAGCAGTAGCTTAATAAATTAAGTACTTCCTGGTATGGTTACTGTACTGGTAACTCCCAAAAAGAATCTGGATTTTGGTGAGGGAATACAGAAAAAAGCTCATTTAGGACCTGCACTTACGAAGGGGGTAGGCAACTGCATATCAGGGAGTAAACCTTCTGAGAATAAAAACAGCTGGAGCTTGTTAAGGTAATTACACAGGGGAAAGGATAATGTACTGGGAACTCCTCAGAAGAATCTGATTTTTGGTGAGGGAGAGAGATAAAAGCTCATTTAGGAACGACATGAACATGCTGCGTAGGTAGCTGTTTATCAGTAAATATCTCCACTGAGATTAAGAAAAACAGTAGCTTAATAAATTAAGTACTTCCTGGTATTGTTACTGTACTGGTAACTCCCCAAAAGAATCTGGATTGTGGTGAGGGAACAGAGAAAAAAGCTCATTTAGGACCTGCACTTACGAACGGGGTAGGCAGCTGTATATCAGGGAGTAAACTTTCTGAGAATAAAAACAGCTGGAGCTTGTTAAGGTAATTACACAGGGGAAAGGATAATAAACTGGGAACTCCTCAGAAGAATCTGATTTGTGGTGACGGGAGAGAGATAAAAGCTCATTTAGGAACGACATGAACATGCTGCGTAGGTAGCTGTTTATCAGTAAACATCTCCACTGAGATTAAGAAAAGCAGTAGCTTAATAAATTAAGTACTTCCTGGTATGGATACTGTACTGGTAACTCCCCAAAAGAATCTGGATTGCGGTGAGGGAACAGAGAAAAAAGGTCATTTAGGACCTGCACTTACGAAGGGGGTAGGCAGCTGTATATCAGGGAGTAAACCTTCTGAGAATAAAAACAGCTGGAGCTTGTTAAGGTAATTACACAGGGGAAAGGATAATGTACTGGGAACTCCTCAGAAGAATCTGATTTGTGGTGAGGGGAGAGAGATAAAAGCTCTTTAGCAACGACATGAACATGCTGCGTAGGTAGCTGTTTATCAGTAAATATCTCCACTGAGATTAAGAAAAGCAGTAGCTTAATAAGTTCAGCACTTCCTGGTATGGTTACTGTACTGGTAACTCCCAAAAAGAATGTGGATTGTGGTGAGGGAACCGAGAAAAAAGCTCATTTAGGACCTGCACTTACGAACGGCGTAGGCAGCTGTATATCAGGGAGTAAACCTTCTGAGAATAAAAACAGCTATAACTTGTTAAGGTAATTACACAGGGGAAAGGATAATGTACTGGGAACTCCTCAGAAGAATCTGATTTGTGGTGAGGGGAGAGAGATAAAAGCTCATTTAGGAACGACATGAACATGCTGCGTAGGTAGCTGTTTATCAGTAAATATCTCCACTGAGATTAAGAAAAGCAGTAGCTTAATAAATTAAGTACTTCCTGGTATGGTTACTGTACTGGTAACTCCCAAAAAGAATCTGAATTTTGGTGAGGGAATACAGAAAAAAGCTCATTTAGGACCTGCACTTACGAATGGGGTAGGCAGCTGTATATCAGGGAGTAAACCTTCTGAGAATAAAAACAGCTGGAGCTTGTTAAGGTAATTACACAGGGGAAAGGATAATGTACTGGGAACTCCTCAGAAGAATCTGATTTGTGGTGAGGGGAGAGAGATAAAAGCTCATTTAGGAACGACATGAACATGCTGCGTAGGTAGCTGTTTATCAGTAAATATCTCCACTGAGATTAAGAAAAACAGTAGCTTAATAAATTAAGTACTTCCTGGTATGGTTACTGTACTGGTAACTCCCCAAAAGAATCTGGATTGTGGTGAGGGAACAGAGAAAGAAGCTCATTTAGGACCTGCACTTACGAAGGGGGTAGGCAGCTGTATATCAGTTAGTAAACCTTCTGAGAATAAAAACAGCTGGAGCTTGTTAAGGTAGTTACACAGGGGAAAGGATAATGTACTGGGAACTCCTCAGAAGAATCTGATTTGTGGTGAGGGGAGAGAGATAAAATCTCATTTAGGAACGACATGAACATGCTGAGTACGTAGCTGTTTATCAGTAAATATCTCCACTGAGATTAAGAAAAGCAGTAGCTTAATAAATTAAGTACTTCCTGGTATGGATACTGTACTGGTAACTCCCCAAAAGAATCTGGATTGTGGTGAGGGAACAGAGAAAAAAGCTCATTTAGGACCTGCACTTACGAAGGGGGTAGGCAGCTGTATATCAGGGAGTAAACTTTCTGAGAATAAAAAGAGCTGGAGCTTGATAAGGTAATTACACAGGGGAAAGGATAACAAACTGGGAACACCTCAGAAGAATCTGATTTGTGGTGAGGGGAGAGAGATAAAAGCTCATTTAGGAACGACATGAACATGCTGCGTAGGTAGCTGTTTATCATTAAATATCTCCACTGAGATTAAGAAAAGCAGTAGCTTAATAAATTAAGTACTTCCTGGTATTGTTACTGTACTGGTAACTCCCCAAAAGAATCTGGATTGTGGTGAGGGAACAGAGAAAAAAAGCTCATTTAGGACCTGCACTTACGAAGGGGGTAGGCAGCTGTAAATCAGGGAGTAAACTTTCTGAGAATAAAAACAGCTGGAGCTTGTTAAGGTAATTACACAGGGGAAAGGAAAATAAACTGGGAACTCCTCAGAAGAATCTGATTTGTGGTGACGGGAGAGAGATAAAAGCTCATTTAGGAACGACATGAACATGCTGCGTAGGTAGCTGTTTATCAGTAAACATCTCCACTGAGATTAAGAAAAGCAGTAGCTTAATAAATTAAGTACTTCCTGGTATGGTTACTGTACTGGTAACTCCCCAAAAGAATCTGGATTGCGGTGAGGGAACAGAGAAAAAAGGTCATTTAGGACCTGCACTTACGAAGGGGGTAGGCAGCTGTATATCAGGGAGTAAACCTTCTGAGAATAAAAACAGCTGGAGCTTGTTAAGGTAATTACACAGGGGAAAGGATAATGTACTGGGAACTCCTCAGAAGAATCTGATTTGTGGTGAGGGGAGAGAGATAAAAGCTCTTTAGCAACGACATGAACATGCTGCGTAGGTAGCTGTTTGTCAGTAAATATCTCCACTGAGATTAAGAAAAGCAGTAGCTTAATAAGTTCAGCACTTCCTGGTATGGTTACTGTACTGGTAACTCCCAAAAAGAATGTGGATTGTGGTGAGGGAACCGAGAAAAAAGCTCATTTAGGACCTGCCCTTACGAAGGGGGTAGGCAGCTGTATATCAGGGAGTAAACCTTCTGAGAATAAAAACAGCTATAACTTGTTAAGGTAATTACACAGGGGAAAGGGTAATGTACCGGGAACTCCTCAGAAGAATCTGATTTGTGGTGAGGGGAGAGAGATAAAAGCTCATTTAGGAACGACAGGAATATGCTGCGTACGTAGCTGTTTATCAGTAAATATCTAAACTGAGATTAAGAAAAGCAGTAGCTTAATAAATTAAGTACTTCCTGGTATGGTTACTGTACTGGTAACTCCCAAAAAGAATCTGAATTTTGGTGAGGGAATACAGAAAAAAGCTCATTTAGGACCTGCACTTACGAATGGGGTAGGCAGCTGTATATCAGGGAGTAAACCTTCTGAGAATAAAAACAGCTGGAGCTTGTTAAGGTAATTACACAGGGGAAAGGATAATGTACTGGGAACTCCTCAGAAGAATCTGATTTGTGGTGAGGGGAGAGAGATAAAAGCTCATTTAGGAACGACACGAACATGCTGCATACGTAGCTGTTTATCAGTAAATATCTCCACTGAGATTAAGAAAAGCAGTAGCTTAATAAATTAATTACTTCCTGGTATGGTTACTGTACTGGTAACTCCCCAAAAGAATCTGGATTGTGGTGAGGGAACAGAGAAAAAAGCTCATTTAGGACCTGCAATTACGAAGGGGGTAGGCAGTTGTATATCAGGGAGTAAACCTTCTGAGAATAAAAACAGCGGGAGCTTGTTAAGGTAATTACACAGGGGAAAGGATAATGTACTGGGAACTACTCAGAAGAATCTGATTTGTGGTGAGGGGAGAGAGATAAAAGCTCATTTAGGAATGACATGAACATGCAGCGTAGGTAGATGTTTATCAGTAAATATCTCCACTGAGATTAAGAAAAGCAGTAGCTTAATAAATTAAGTACTTCCTGGAATGGTTACTGTACTGGTAACTCTCCAAAAGAATCTGGATTGTGGTGAGGGAACAGAGAAAAAAGCTCAGTTAGGACCTGCACTTACGAAGGGGGTAGGCAGCTGTATATCAGGGAGTAAACTTTCTGAGAATAAAAACAGCTGGAGCTTGTTAAGGTAATTACACAGGGGAAAGGATAATAAACTGGGAACTCCTCAGAAGAATCTGATTTGTGGTGACGGGAGAGAGATAAAAGCTCATTTAGGAACGACATGAACATGCTGCGTAGGTAGCTGTTTATCAGTAAACATCTCCACTGAGATTAAGAAAAGCAGTAGCTTAATAAATTAAGTACTTCCTGGTATGGTTACTGTACTGGTAACTCCCTAAAAGAATCTGGATTGCGGTGAGGGAACAGAGAAAAAAGGTCATTTAGGACCTGCACTTACGAAGGGGGTAGGCAGCTGTATATCAGGGAGTAAACCTTCTGAGAATAAAAACAGCTGGAGCTTGTTAAGGTAATTACACAGGGGAAAGGATAATGTACTGGGAACTCCTCAGAAGAATCTGATTTGTGGTGAGGGGAGAGAGATAAAAGCTCTTTAGCAACGACATGAACATGCTGCGTAGGTAGCTGTTTGTCAGTAAATATCTCCACTGAGATTAAGAAAAGCAGTAGCTTAATAAGTTCAGCACTTCCTGGTATGGTTACTGTACTGGTAACTCCCAAAAAGAATGTGGATTGTGGTGAGGGAACCGAGAAAAAAGCTCATTTAGGACCTGCACTTACGAACGGCGTAGGCAGCTGTATATCAGGGAGTAAACCTTCTGAGAATAAAAACAGCTATAACTTGTTAAGGTAATTACACAGGGGAAAGGGTAATGTACCGGGAACTCCTCAGAAGAATCTGATTTGTGGTGAGGGGAGAGAGATAAAAGCTCATTTAGGAACGACAGGAATATGCTGCGTACGTAGCTGTTTATCAGTAAATATCTAAACTGAGATTAAGAAAAGCAGTAGCTTAATAAATTAAGTACTTCCTGGTATGGTTACTGTACTGGTAACTCCCAAAAAGAATCTGAATTTTGGTGAGGGAATACAGAAAAAAGCTCATTTAGGACCTGCACTTACGAATGGGGTAGGCAGCTGTATATCAGGGAGTAAACCTTCTGAGAATAAAAACAGCTGGAGCTTGTTAAGGTAATTACACAGGGGAAAGGATAATGTACTGGGAACTCCTCAGAAGAATCTGATTTGTGGTGAGGGGAGAGAGATAAAAGCTCATTTAGGAACGACACGAACATGCTGCATACGTAGCTGTTTATCAGTAAATATCTCCACTGAGATTAAGAAAAGCAGTAGCTTAATAAATTAATTACTTCCTGGTATGGTTACTGTACTGGTAACTCCCCAAAAGAATCTGGATTGTGGTGAGGGAACAGAGAAAAAAGCTCATTTAGGACCTGCAATTACGAAGGGGGTAGGCAGTTGTATATCAGGGAGTAAACCTTCTGAGAATAAAAACAGCGGGAGCTTGTTAAGGTAATTACACAGGGGAAAGGATAATGTACTGGGAACTACTCAGAAGAATCTGATTTGTGGTGAGGGGAGAGAGATAAAAGCTCATTTAGGAATGACATGAACATGCAGCGTAGGTAGATGTTTATCAGTAAATATCTCCACTGAGATTAAGAAAAGCAGTAGCTTAATAAATTAAGTACTTCCTGGAATGGTTACTGTACTGGTAACTCTCCAAAAGAATCTGGATTGTGGTGAGGGAACAGAGAAAAAAGCTCAGTTAGGACCTACACTTACGAAGGGGGTAGGCAGCTGTATATCTGGGAGTAAACCTTCCGAGAATAAAAACCGCTGGAGCTTGTTAAGGTAATTACACAGGGGAAAGGATAATGTACTGGGAAATCCTCAGAAGAATCTGATTTTTGGTGAGTGGAGAGAGATAAAAGCTCATTTATGAACGACATGTACATGCTGCGTACGTAGCTGTTTATCAGTAAATATCTCCACTGAGATTAAGAAAGGCAGTAGCTTAATAAATTAAGTACATCCTGGTATGGTTACTGTACTGGTAACTCCACAAAAGAATCTGGATAGTGGTGAGGGAACAGAGAAAAAAGATCATTTAAGACCTGCACTTACGAAGGGGGTAGGCAGCAGTATATCAGGGAGTAAACCTTCTGAGAATAAAAACAGCTGGAGCTCGTTAAGGTAATTACACAGGGGAAAGGATAATGTACTGGGAACTCCTCAGAAGAATCTGATTTGTGGTGAGGGAGAGAGATAAAAGCTCATTTAAGAACGACATGAACATGCTGCGTAGGTATCTGTTTATCAGTAAATATCTCCACTGAGATTAAGAAAAGCAGTAGCTTAATAAATTACGTACTTCCTGGTATTTTTACTGTACTGGTAACTCCTCAAAATAATCTGGATTGTGGTGAGGGAACAGAGAAAAAAGCCCATTTAAGACCTGCACTTACGAAGGGGGTAGGCAGCTCTATATCAGGGAGTAAACCTTCTGAGAATAAAAACAGCTGGAGCTTGTTAAGGTAATTACACAGGGGAAAGGATAATGTACTAGGAACTCGTCAGAAGAATCTGATGTGTGGTGAGGGGAGAGAGATAAAAGCTCATTTAGGAACGACAGGAACATGCTGCGTAGGTTGCTGTTTATCAGTAAATATCTCCACTGAGATTAAGAAAAGCAGTAGCTTAATAAATTAAGTACTTCCTGGTATGGTTACTGTACTGGTAACTCCCCAAAAGAATCTGGATTGTGGTGAGGGAACAGAGAAAAAAGCTCATTTAGGACCTGCACTTACGAAGGGGGTAGGCAACTGTATATCAGGGAGTAAACCTTCGGAGAATAAAAACAGCTGGAGCTTGTTAAGGTAATTACACAGGGGAAAGGATAATGTACTGGGAACTCCTCAGAAGAATCTGATTTGTGGTGACGGGAGAGAGATAAAAGCTCATTTAGGAACGACATGAACATGCTGCATACGTAGCTGTTTATCAGTAAATATCTCCACTGAGATTAAGAAAAGCAGTTGCTTAATAAATTAAGTTCTTCCTGGTATGGTTACTGTACTGGTAACTCCCCAAAAGAATCTGGATTGTGGTGAGGGAACAGAGAAAAAAGCTCATTTAGGACCTGCACTTACGAAGGGGGTAGGCAGCTGTATATCAGGGAGTATACCTTCTGAGAAGAAAAACAGCTGGAGCTTGTTAAGGTAATTACACAGGGGAAAGTATAATGTACTCGGAAATCCTCAGAAGAATCTGATTTGTGTTGAGGGGAGAGAGATAAAAGCTCATTTAGGAACGACATGAACATGCTGCGTATGTAGGTGTTTATCATTAAATATCTCCACTGAGATTAAGAAAAGCAGTAGCTTAATAAATGAAGTACATCCTGGTATGGTTACTGTACTGGTAACTCCCCAACACAATCTGGATTGTGGTGAGGGAACAGAGAAAAAAGCTCATTTAGGACCTGCACTTACGAAGGGGGCAGGCAGCAGTATATCAGGGAGTAAACCTTCTGAAATAAAAACAGCTGGAGCTTGTTAAGGTAATTTCACAGGGGAAAGGATAATGTACTGGGAACTCCTCAGAGGAATAAGATTTGTGGTGAGGGGAGAGAGATAAAAGCTCATTAAGGAACGAGATGAACATGCTGCGTAGGTACATGTTTATCAGTAAATATCTCCACTGAGATTAAGAAAAGCAGTAGCTTAATAAATTAAGTACTTCCTGGTATGGTTCCTGTACTGCTAACTCCCCAAAAGAATCTGGATTGTGGGGAGGGAACAGAGGAAAAAGCTCATTTAGGACCTGCACTTATGAAGGGGGTAGGCAGCAGTATATCAGGGAGTAAACCTTCTGAGAATAAAAACAGCTGGAGCTTGTTACGGTAATTACACAGGGGAAAGGATAATGTACTGGGAACTCCTCAGAAGAATCTGATTTGTGGTGAGGGGAGAGAGATAAAAGGTCATTTATGAACGACATGAACATGCTGCGTAGGTAGCTGTTTATCAGTAAATATCTCCACTGAGATTAAGAAAAGCAGTAGCTTAATAAATTAAGTACTTCCTGGTATGGTTACTGTACTGGTAACTCCCCAAAAGAATCTGGATTGTGGTGAGGGAACAGAGAAAAAAGCTCATTTAGGGACCTGATCTTACGAACGGGGTAGACTGCTGTATATCAGGGAGTAAACCTTCTGAGAATAAAAACAGCTGGAGCTTGTTAAGGTAATTACACAGGGGAAAGGGTAATGTACTGGGAACTCCTCAGAAGAATCTGATTTGTGGTGAGGGGAGAGAGATAAAAGCTCATTTAGGAACGTCATGGACATGCTGCGTAGGTAGCTGTTTATCTGTAAATATCTCCACTGAGATTAAGAAAAGCAGTAGCTTATAAATTAAGTACTTCCTGGTATGGTTACTGTACTGGTAACTCCCCAAAAGAATCTGGATTGTGGTGAGGGAACAGAGAAAAAAGCTCATTTAGGACCTGATCTTACGAACGGGGTAGACTGCTGTATATCAGGGAGTAAACCTTCTGAGAATAAAAACAGCTGGAGCTTGTTAAGGTAATTACACAGTGGAAAGGGTAATGTACTGGGAACTCCTCAGAAGAATCTGATTTGTGGTGAGGGGAGAGAGATAAAAGCTCATTTATGAACGTCATGGACATGCTGCGTAGGTAGCTGTTTATCTGTAAATATCTCCACTGAGATTAAGAAAAGCAGTAGCTTAATAAATTAATTACTTCCTGGTATGGTTACTGTACTGGTAACTCCCCAAAAGAATCTGGATTGTGGTGAGGGAACAGAGAAAAAAGCTCATTTAGGACCTGCAATTACGAAGGGGGTAGGCAGTTGTATATCAGGGAGTAAACCTTCTGAGAATAAAAACAGCGGGAGCTTGTTAAGGTAATTACACAGGGGAAAGGATAATGTACTGGGAACTACTCAGAAGAATCTGATTTGTGGTGAGGGGAGAGAGATAAAAGCTCATTTAGGAATGACATGAACATGCAGCGTAGGTAGATGTTTATCAGTAAATATCTCCACTGAGATTAAGAAAAGCAGTAGCTTAATAAATTAAGTACTTCCTGGAATGGTTACTGTACTGGTAACTCTCCAAAAGAATCTGGATTGTGGTGAGGGAACAGAGAAAAAAGCTCAGTTAGGACCTACACTTACGAAGGGGGTAGGCAGCTGTATATCAGGGAGTAAACCTTCCGAGAATAAAAACAGCTGGAGCTTGTTAAGGTAATTACACAGGGGAAAGGATAATGTACTGGGAAATCCTCAGAAGAATCTGATTTTTGGTGAGTGGAGAGAGATAAAAGCTCATTTATGAACGACATGTACATGCTGCGTACGTAGCTGTTTATCAGTAAATATCTCCACTGAGATTAAGAAAGGCAGTAGCTTAATAAATTAAGTACATCCTGGTATGGTTACTGTACTGGTAACTCCCCAAAAGAATCTGGATAGTGGTGAGGGAACAGAGAAAAAAGATCATTTAAGACCTGCACTTACGAAGGGGGTAGGCAGCAGTATATCAGGGAGTAAACCTTCTGAGAATAAAAACAGCTGGAGCTCGTTAAGGTAATTACACAGGCGAAAGGATAATGTACTGGGAACTCCTCAGAAGAATCTGATTTGTGGTGAGGGGAGAGAGATAAAAGCTCATTTAAGAACGACATGAACATGCTGCGTAGGTATCTGTTTATCAGTAAATATCTCCACTGAGATTAAGAAAAGCAGTAGCTTAATAAATTACGTACTTCCTGGTATATTTACTGTACTGGTAACTCCTCAAAATAATCTGGATTGTGGTGAGGGAACAGAGAAAAAAGCCCATTTAAGACCTGCACTTACGAAGGGGGTAGGCAGCTCTATATCAGGGAGTAAACCTTCTGAGAATAAAAACAGCTGGAGCTTGTTAAGGTAATTACACAGGGGAAAGGATAATGTACTAGGAACTCGTCAGAAGAATCTGATTTGTGGTGAGGGGAGAGAGATAAAAGCTCATTTAGGAACGACAAGAACATGCTGCGTAGGTTGCTGTTTATCAGTAAATATCTCCACTGAGATTAAGAAAAGCAGTAGCTTAATAAATTAAGTACTTCCTGGTATGGTTACTGTACTGGTAACTCCCCAAAAGAATCTGGATTGTGGTGAGGGAACAGAGAAAAAAGCTCATTTAGGACCTGCACTTACGAAGGGGGTAGGCAACTGTATATCAGGGAGTAAACCTTCGGAGAATAAAAACAGCTGGAGCTTGTTAAGGTAATTACACAGGGGAAAGGATAATGTACTGGGAACTCCTCAGAAGAATCTGATTTGTGGTGACGGGAGAGAGATAAAAGCTCATTTAGGAACGACATGAACATGCTGCATACGTAGCTGTTTATCAGTAAATATCTCCACTGAGATTAAGAAAAGCAGTTGCTTAATAAATTAAGTACTTCCTGGTATGGTTACTGTACTGGTAACTCCCCAAAAGAATCTGGATTGTGGTGAGGGAACAGAGAAAAAAGCTCATTTAGGACCTGCACTTACGAAGGGGGTACGCAGCTGTATATCAGGGAGTATACCTTCTGAGAAGAAAAACAGCTGGAGCTTGTTAAGGTAATTACACAGGGGAAAGTATAATGTACTCGGAAATCCTCAGAAGAATCTGATTTGTGTTGAGGGGAGAGAGATAAAAGCTCATTTAGGAACGACATGAACATGCTGCGTATGTAGGTGTTTATCATTAAATATCTCCACTGAGATTAAGAAAAGCAGTAGCTTAATAAATGAAGTACATCCTGGTATGGTTACTGTACTGGTAACTCCCCAACACAATCTGGATTGTGGTGAGGGAACAGAGAAAAAAGCTCATTTAGGACCTGCACTTACGAAGGGGGCAGGCAGCAGTATATCAGGGAGTAAACCTTCTGAAATAAAAACAGCTGGAGCTTGTTAAGGTAATTTCACAGGGGAAAGGATAATGTACTGGGAACTCCTCAGAGGAATAAGATTTGTGGTGAGGGGAGAGAGATAAAAGCTCATTAAGGAACGAGATGAACATGCTGCGTAGGTACATGTTTATCAGTAAATATCTCCACTGAGATTAAGAAAAGCAGTAGCTTAATAAATTAAGTACTTCCTGGTATGGTTACTGTACTGGTAACTCCCCAAAAGAATCTGGATTGTGGTGAGGGAACAGAGAAAAATGCTCATTTAGGACCTGATCTTACGAACGGGGTAGACTGCTGTATATCAGGGAGTAAACCTTCTGAGAATAAAAACAGCTGGAGCTTGTTAAGGTAATTACACAGGGGAAAGGGTAATGTACTGGGAACTCCTCAGAAGAATCTGATTTGTGGTGAGGGGAGAGAGATAAAAGCTCATTTAGGAACGTCATGGACATGCTGCGTAGGTAGCTGTTTATCTGTAAATATCTCCACTGAGATTAAGAAAAGCAGTAGCTTAATAAATTAAGTACTTCCTGGTATGGTTACTGTACTGGTAACTCCCCAAAAGAATCTGGATTGTGGTGAGGGAACAGAGAAAAAAGCTCATTTAGGACCTGCACTTACCAAGGGGGTAGGCAGCTGTATATCAGGGAGTAAACCTTCTGAAATAAAAACAGCTGGAGCTTGTTAAGGTAATTACACAGGGGAAAGGATAATGTACTGGGAACTCCTCAGAAGAATCTGATTTGTGGTGAGGGGAGAGAGATAAAAGCTCATTTAGGAACGTCATGGACATGCTGCGTAGGTAGCTGTTTATCTGTAAATATCTCCACTGAGATTAAGAAAAGCAGTAGCTTAATAAATTAAGTACTTCCTGGTATGGTTCCTGTACTGCTAACTCCCCAAAAGAATCTGGATTGTGGGGAGGGAACAGAGGAAAAAGCTCATTTAGGACCTGCACTTATGAAGGGGGTAGGCAGCTGTATATCAGGGAGTAAACCTTCTGAGAATAAAAACAGCTGGAGCTTGTTAAGGTAATTACACAGGGGAAAGGATAATGTACTGGGAACTCCTCAGAAGAATCTGATTTGTGGTGAGGGGAGAGAGATAAAAGGTCATTTATGAACGACATGAACATGCTGCGTACGTAGGTGTTTATCAGTAAATATCTCCACTGAGATTAAGAAAAGCAGTAGCTTAATAAATTAAGTACTTCCTGGTATGGTTACTGTACTGGTAACTCCCCAAAAGAATCTGGATTGTGGTGAGGGAACAGAGAAAAAAGCTCATTTAGGACCTGATCTTACGAACGGGGTAGACTGCTGTATATCAGGGAGGAAACCTTCTGAGAATAAAAACAGCTGGAGCTTGTTAAGGTAATTACACAGGGGAAAGGATAATGTACTGGGAACTCCTCAGAAGAATCTGATTTGTGGTGAGGGGAGAGAGATAAAAGCTCATTTAGGAACGTCATGGACATGCTGCGTAGGTAGCTGTTTATCAGTAAATATCTCCACTGAGATTAAGAAAAGCAGTAGCTTAATAAATTAAGTACTTCCTGGTATGGTTACTGTACTGGTAACTCCCCAAAAGAATCTGGATTGTGGTGACGGAACAGAGAAAAAAGCTCATTTAGGACCTGCACTTACGAAGGGGGTAGGCAGCAGTATATCAGGGAGTAAACCTTCTGAGAAGAAAAACAGCTGGAGCTTGTTAAGGTAATTACACAGGGGAAAGGATAATGTACTGGGAACTCCTCAGAAGAATCTGATTTGTGGTAAGGGGGAGAGATAAAAGCTCATTTAGGAACGACATGAACATGCTGCGTAGGTAGCTGTTTGTCAGTAAATATCTCCACTGAGATTAAGAAAAGCAGTAGCTTAATAAATTAAGTACTTCCTGGTATGGTTACTGTACTGGTAACTCCCCAAAAGAATCTGGATTGTGGTGAGGGAACAGAGAAAAAGCTCATTTAGGACCTGCACTTACGAAGGGATTAGGCAGCTGTATATCAGGGAGTAAACCTTCTGAGAATAAAAACAGCTGGAGCTTTTTAAGGTAATTACACAGGGGAAAGGATAATGTACTGGGAACTCCTCAGAAGAATCTGATTTGTGGTGAGGGGAGAGAGATAAAAGCTCATTTAGGAACGACATGAACATGCTGCGTAGGTAGCTCTTTGTCAGTAAATATCTCCACTGAGATTAAGAAAAGCAGTAGCTTAAAATTAAGTACTTCCTGGTATGGTTACTGTACTGATAACTCCCCAAAAGAGTCTGGATAGTGGTGAAGGAACAGAGAAAAAAGCTCATTTAGGACCTACACTTACGAAGGGGGTAGGCAGCTGTATATCAGGGAGTAAACCTTCTGAGAATAAAAACAGCTGGAGCTTGTTAAGGTAATTACACAGGGGAAAGGATAATGTACTGGGAACTCCTCAGAAGAATCTGATTTGTGGTGAGGGGAGAGAGATAAAAGCTCATTTAGGAACGACATGAACATGCTGCGTAGGTAGCTGTTTATCAGTAAATATCTCCACTGAGATTAAGAAAAGCAGTAGCTTAATAAATTAAGTACTTCCTGGTATGGTTACTGTACTGGTAACTCCCCAAAAGAATCTGGATTGTGGTGAGGGAACAGAGAAAAAAGCTCACTTAGGACCTGCACTTATGAAGGGGGTAGGCAGCTGTATATCAGGGAGTAAACCTTCTGAGAATAAAAAAAGCTGGAGCTTGTTAAGGTATTTACACAGGGGAAAAGATGAAGTACTGGGAACTCCTCAGAATAATCTGATTTGTGGTGAGGGGAGAGAGATAAAAGCTCATTTAGGAACGACATGAACATGCTGCATACGTAGCTGTTTATCAGTAAATATCTCCACTGAGATTAAGAAAAGCAGTAGCTTAATAAATTAAGTACTTCCTGGTATAGTTACTGTACTGGTTACTCACCAAAAGAATCTGGATTGTGGTGAGGGAACAGAGAAAAAAAGCTCATTTAGGACCTGCACTTACGAAGGGGGTAGGCAGCTGTATATCAGGGAGTAAACCTTCTGAGAATAAAAACAGCTGGAGTTTGTTAAGGTAATTACACAGTGGAAAGGATAATGTACTGGGAACTCCTCAGAAGAATCTGATTTGTGGTGAGGGGAGAGAGATAAAAGCTCATTTAGGAACGACATGTACATGCTGCTTAGGTAGCTGTTTATCAGTAAATATCTCCACTGCGATTAAGAAAAGCAGTAGCTTAATAAATTAAGTACTTCCTGGTATGGTTCCTGTACTGGTAACTCCCCAAAAGAATCTGGATTGTGGTGAGGGAACAGAGAAAAAAGCTCATTTAGGACCTGCACTTACGAAGGGGATAGGCAGCTGTATATCAGGGAGTAAACCTTCTGAGAATAGAAACAGCTGGAGCTTGTTAAGGTAATTACACAGGGGAAAGGATAATGTACTGGGAACTCCTCAGAAGAATCTGATTTGTGGTGACGGCAGAGAGATAAAAGCTCATTTAGGAACGACATGAACATGCTGCGTACGTAGCTGTTTATCAGTAAATATCTCCACTGAGATTAAGAAAAGCAGTAGCTTAATAAATTAAGTACTTCCTGGTATGGTTACTGTACTGGTAACTCCCCAAAAGAATCTGGATTGTGGTGAGGGAACAGAGAAAAAAGCTCATTTAGGACCTGCACTTACGAAGGGGGTAGGCAGCTGTATATCAGGGAGTAAACCTTCTGAGAATAAAAACAGCTGGAGCTTGTTAAGGTAATTACACAGGGGAAAGGATAATGTACTGGGAACTCCTCAGAAGAATCTGATTTGTGGTGAGGGGAGAGAGATAAAAGCTCATTTAGGAACGACATGAACATGCTGCGTAGGTAGCTGTTTATCAGTAAATATCTACAGTGAGATTAAGAAAAGCAGTAGCTTAATAAATTAAGTACTTCCTGGTTTGGTTACTGTACTGGTAACTCTCCAAAAGAATCTGGATTGTGGTGAGGGAACAGAGAAAAAAGCTCATTTAGGACCTGCACTAACGAAGGGGGTAGGCAGCTGTATATCAGGGAGTAAACCTTCTGAGAATAAAAACAGCTGGAGCTTGTTAAGGTAATTACACAGGGGAAAGGATAATGGTACTGGGGGGGAACTCCTCAGAAGAATCTGATTTGTGGTGAGGGGAGAGAGATAAAAGCTCATTTAGGAACGACATGAACATGCTGCGTAGGTAGCTGTTTGTCAGTAAATATCTCCACTGAGATTAAGAAAAGCAGTAGCTTAATAAATTAAGTACTTCCTGGTATGGTTACTGTACTGGTAACTCCCCAAAAGAATCTGGATTGTGGTGAGGGAACAGAGAAAAAGCTCATTTAGGACCTGCACTTACGAAGGGGTTAGGCAGCTGTATATCAGGGAGTAAACCTTCTGAGAATAAAAACAGCTGGAGCTTTTTAAGGTAATTACACAGGGGAAAGGATAATGTACTGGGAACTCCTCAGAAGAATCTGATTTGTGGTGAGGGGAGAGAGATAAAAGCTCATTTAGGAACGACATGAACATGCTGCGTAGGTAGCTCTTTGTCAGTAAATATCTCCACTGAGATTAAGAAAAGCAGTAGCTTAAAATTAAGTACTTCCTGGTATGGTTACTGTACTGATAACTCCCCAAAAGAGTCTGGATAGTGGTGAAGGAACAGAGAAAAAAGCTCATTTAGGACCTACACTTACGAAGGGGGCAGGCAGCTGTATATCAGGGAGTAAACCTTCTGAGAATAAAAACAGCTGGAGCTTGTTAAGGTAATTACACTTTGGAAAGGATAAAGTACTGGGAACTCCTCAGAAGAATCTGATTCGTGGTGAGGGGAGAGAGATAAAAGCTCATTTAAGAACGACATGAACATGCTGCGTAGGTAGCTGTTTATCAGTAAATATCTCCACTGAGATTAAGAAAAGCAGTAGCTTAATAAATTAGTACTTCTGGTATTTTTACTGTACTGGTAACTCCCCAAAAGAATCTGGATTGTGGTGAGGGAACAGAGAAAAAAGCTCATTTAGGACCTGCACTTACGAAGGGGTTAGGCAGCTGTATATCAGGGAGTAAACCTTCTGAGAATAAAAACAGCTGGAGCTTGTTAAGGTAATTACACAGGGGAAAGGATAATGTACTGGGAACTCCTCAGAAGAATCTGATTTTTGGTGAGGGGAGAGAGATTAAAGCTCATTTAGGAATGACATGAACATGCTGCGTAGGTAGCTGTTTATCAGTAAATATCTCCACTGAGATTAAGAAAAGCAGTAGCTTAATAAATTAAGTACTTTTTGGTATGGTTACTGTACTGGTAACTCCCCAAAAGAATCTGGATTGTGGTGAGGGAACAGAGAAAAAAGCTCACTTAGGACCTGCACTTGCGCAGGGGTTAGGCAGCTGTATATCAGGGAGTAAACCTTCTGAGAATAGAAACAGCTGGAGCTTGTTAAGGTAATTACACAGGGGAAAGGATAATGTACTGGGAACTCCTGAGAAGAATCTGATTTGTGGTGAGGGGAGAGAGATAAAAGCTCATTTAGGAACGATATGAACATGCTGCGTAGGTAGCTGTTTATCAGGGAGTAAACCTTCTGAGAATAAAAACAGCTGGAGCTTGTTAAGGTAATTACACAGGGGATAGGATAATGTACTGGGAACTCCTCAGAAGAATCTGATTTGTGGAGAGGGGAGAGAGATAAAAGCTCATTTATGAACGACATGAACATGCTGCGTATGTAGCTGTTTATCAGTAAATATCTCCACTGAGATTAAGAAAAGCAGTAGCTTAATAAATTAAGTACTTCCTGGTATGGTTACTGTACTGGTAACTCCCCAAAAGAATCTGGATTGTGGTGAGGGAACAGAGAAAAAAGCTCATTTAGGACCTGATCTTACGAACGGGGTAGACTGCTGTATATCAGGGAGTAAACCTTCTGAGAATAAAAACAGCTGGAGCTTGTTAAGGTAATTACACAGGGGAAAGGATAATGTACTGGGAACTCCTCAGAAGAATCTGATTTGTGGTGAGGGGAGAGAGATAAAAGCTCATTTAGGAACGTCATGGACATGCTGCGTAGGTAGCTGTTTATCAGTAAATATCTCCACTGAGATTAAGAAAAGCAGTAGCTTAATAAATTAAGTACTTCCTGGTATGGTTACTGTACTGGTAACTCCCCAAAAGAATCTGGATTGTGGTGACGGAACAGAGAAAAAAGCTCATTTAGGACCTGCACTTACGAAGGGGGTAGGCAGCAGTATATCAGGGAGTAAACCTTCTGAGAAGAAAAACAGCTGGAGCTTGTTAAGGTAATTACACAGGGGAAAGGATAATGTACTGGGAACTCCTCAGAAGAATCTGATTTGTGGTAAGGGGGAGAGATAAAAGCTCATTTAGGAACGACATGAACATGCTGCGTAGGTAGCTGTTTGTCAGTAAATATCTCCACTGAGATTAAGAAAAGCAGTAGCTTAATAAATTAAGTACTTCCTGGTATGGTTACTGTACTGGTAACTCCCCAAAAGAATCTGGATTGTGGTGAGGGAACAGAGAAAAAGCTCATTTAGGACCTGCACTTACGAAGGGGTTAGGCAGCTGTATATCAGGGAGTAAACCTTCTGAGAATAAAAACAGCTGGAGCTTTTTAAGGTAATTACACAGGGGAAAGGATAATGTACTGGGAACTCCTCAGAAGAATCTGATTTGTGGTGAGGGGAGAGAGATAAAAGCTCATTTAGGAACGACATGAACATGCTGCGTAGGTAGCTCTTTGTCAGTAAATATCTCCACTGAGATTAAGAAAAGCAGTAGCTTAAAATTAAGTACTTCCTGGTATGGTTACTGTACTGATAACTTCCCAAAAGAGTCTGGATAGTGGTGAAGGAACAGAGAAAAAAGCTCATTTAGGACCTACACTTACGAAGGGGGTAGGCAGCTGTATATCAGGGAGTAAACCTTCTGAGAATAAAAACAGCTGGATCTTGTTAAGGTAATTACACTTTGGAAAGGATAAAGTACTGGGAACTCCTCAGAAGAATCTGATTTGTGGTGAGGGGAGAGAGATAAAAGCTCATTTAGGAACGACATGAACATGCTGCGTAGGTAGCTGTTTATCAGTAAATATCTCCACTGAGATTAAGAAAAGCAGTAGCTTAATAAATTAAGTACTTCCTGGTATGGTTACTGTACTGGTAACTCCCCAAAAGAATCTGGATTGTGGTGAGGGAACAGAGAAAAAAGCTCACTTAGGACCTGCACTTATGAAGGGGGTAGGCAGCTGTATATCAGGGAGTAAACCTTCTGAGAATAAAAAAAGCTGGAGCTTGTTAAGGTATTTACACAGGGGAAAAGATGAAGTACTGGGAACTCCTCAGAATAATCTGATTTGTGGTGAGGGGAGAGAGATAAAAGCTCATTTAGGAACGACATGAACATGCTGCATACGTAGCTGTTTATCAGTAAATATCTCCACTGAGATTAAGAAAAGCAGTAGCTTAATAAATTAAGTACTTCCTGGTATGGTTACTGTACTGGTTACTCACCAAAAGAATCTGGATTGTGGTGAGGGAACAGAGAAAAAAGCTCATTTAGGACCTGCACTTACGAAGGGGGTAGGCAGCTGTATATCAGGGAGTAAACCTTCTGAGAATAAAAACAGCTGGAGTTTGTTAAGGTAATTACACAGGGGAAAGGATAATGTACTGGGAACTCCTCAGAAGAATCTGATTTGTGGTGAGGGGAGAGAGATAAAAGCTCATTTAGGAACGACATGTACATGCTGCTTAGGTAGTTGTTTATCAGTAAATATCTCCACTGCGATTAAGAAAAGCAGTAGCTTAATAAATTAAGTACTTCCTGGTATGGTTACTGTACTGGTAACTCCCCAAAAGAATCTGGATTGTGGTGAGGGGAACAGAGAAAAAAGCTCATTTAGGACCTGCACTTACGAAGGGGATAGGCAGCTGTATATCAGGGAGTAAACCTTCTGAGAATAGAAACAGCTGGAGCTTGTTAAGGTAATTACACAGGGGAAAGGATAATGTACTGGGAACTCCTCAGAAGAATCTGATTTGTGGTGACGGCAGAGAGATAAAAGCTCATTTAGGAACGACATGAACATGCTGCGTACGTAGCTGTTTATCAGTAAATATCTCCACTGAGATTAAGAAAAGCAGTAGCTTAATAAATTAAGTACTTCCTGGTATGGTTACTGTACTGGTAACTCCCCAAAAGAATCTGGATTGTGGTGAGGGAACAGAGAAAAAAGCTCATTTAGGACCTGCACTTACGAAGGGGGTAGGCAGCTGTATATCAGGGAGTAAACCTTCTGAGAATAAAAACAGCTGGAGCTTGTTAAGGTAATTACACAGGGGAAAGGATAATGTACTGGGAACTCCTCAGAAGAATCTGATTTGTGGTGAGGGGAGAGAGATAAAAGCTCATTTAGGAACGACATGAACATGCTGCGTAGGTAGCTGTTTATCAGTAAATATCTACAGTGAGATTAAGAAAAGCAGTAGCTTAATAAATTAAGTACTTCCTGGTTTGGTTACTGTACTGGTAACTCTCCAAAAGAATCTGGATTGTGGTGAGGGAACAGAGAAAAAAGCTCATTTAGGACCTGCACTAACGAAGGGGGTAGGCAGCTGTAAATCAGGGAGTAAACCTTCTGAGAATAAAAACAGCTGGAGCTTGTTAAGGTAATTACACAGGGGGAAAGGATAATGTACTGGGAACTCCTCAGAAGAATCTGATTTGTGGTGAGGGGAGAGAGATAAAGCTCATTTAGGAACGACATGAACATGCTGCGTAGGTAGCTGTTTGTCAGTAAATATCTCCACTGAGATTAAGAAAAGCAGTAGCTTAATAAATTAAGTACTTCCTGGTATGGTTACTGTACTGGTAACTCCCCAAAAGAATCTGGATTGTGGTGAGGGAACAGAGAAAAAGCTCATTTAGGACCTGCACTTACGAAGGGGTTAGGCAGCTGTATATCAGGGAGTAAACCTTCTGAGAATAAAAACAGCTGGAGCTTTTTAAGGTAATTACACAGGGGAAAGGATAATGTACTGGGAACTCTCAGAAGAATCTGATTTGTGGTGAGTGGAGAGAGATAAAAGCTCATTTAGGAACGACATGAACATGCTGCGTAGGTAGCTCTTTGTCAGTAAATATCTCCACTGAGATTAAGAAAAGCAGTAGCTTAAAATTAAGTACTTCCTGGTATGGTTACTGTACTGATAACTCCCCAAAAGAGTCTGGATAGTGGTGAAGGAACAGAGAAAAAAGCTCATTTAGGACCTACACTTACGAAGGGGGCAGGCAGCTGTATATCAGGGAGTAAACCTTCTGAGAATAAAAACAGCTGGAGCTTGTTAAGGTAATTACACTTTGGAAAGGATAAAGTACTGGGAACTCCTCAGAAGAATCTGATTTGTGGTGAGGGGAGAGAGATAAAAGCTCATTTAAGAACGACATGAACATGCTGCGTAGGTAGCTGTTTATCAGTAAATATCTCCACTGAGATTAAGAAAAGCAGTAGCTTAATAAATTAGTACTTCTGGTATTTTTACTGTACTGGTAACTCCCCAAAAGAATCTGGATTGTGGTGAGGGAACAGAGAAAAAAGCTCATTTAGGACCTGCACTTACGAAGGGGTTAGGCAGCTGTATATCAGGGAGTAAACCTTCTGAGAATAAAAACAGCTGGAGCTTGTTAAGGTAATTACACAGGGGAAAGGATAATGTACTGGGAACTCCTCAGAAGAATCTGATTTTTGGTGAGGGGAGAGAGATTAAAGCTCATTTAGGAATGACATGAACATGCTGCGTAGGTAGCTGTTTATCAGTAAATATCTCCACTGAGATTAAGAAAAGCAGTAGCTTAATAAATTAAGTACTTTTTGGTATGGTTACTGTACTGGTAACTCCCCAAAAGAATCTGGATTGTGGTGAGGGAACAGAGAAAAAAGCTCACTTAGGACCTGCACTTGCGCAGGGGTTAGGCAGCTGTATATCAGGGAGTAAACCTTCTGAGAATAGAAACAGCTGGAGCTTGTTAAGGTAATTACACAGGGGAAAGGATAATGTACTGGGAACTCCTGAGAAGAATCTGATTTGTGGTGAGGGGAGAGAGATATAAGCTCATTTAGGAACGATATGAACATGCTGCGTAGGTAGCTGTTTATCAGGGAGTAAACCTTCTGAGAATAAAAACAGCTGGAGCTTGTTAAGGTAATTACACATGGGATAGGATAATGTACTGGGAACTCCTCAGAAGAATCTGATTTGTGGAGAGGGGAGAGAGATAAAAGCTCATTTAGGAACGACATGAACATGCTGCGTATGTAGCTGTTTATCAGTAAATATCTCCACTGAGATTAAGAAAAGCAGTAGCTTAATAAATTAAGTACTTCCTGGTATGGTTACTGTACTGGTAACTCCCCAAAAGAATCTGGATTGTGGTGAGGGAACAGAGAAAAAAGCTCACTTAGGACCTGCACTTACGAAGGGGGTAGGCAGCTGTATATCAGGGAGTAAACCTTCTGAGAATAAAAACAGCTGGAGCTTGTTAAGGTAATTACACAGGGGAAAAGATGAAGTACTGGGAACTCCTCAGAATAATCTGATTTGTGGTGAGGGGAGAGAGATAAAAGCTCATTTAGGAACGACATGAACATGCTGCATACGTAGCTGTTTATCAGTAAATATCTCCACTGAGATTAAGAAAAGCAGTAGCTTAATAAATTAAGTACTTCCTGGTATGGTTACTGTACTGGTTACTCCCCAAAAGAATCTGGATTGTGGTGAGGGAACAGAGAAAAAAGCTCATTTAAGACCTGCACTTACGAAGGGGGGTAGGCAGCTGTATATCAGGGAGTAAACGTTCTGAGAATAAAAACAGCTGGAGTTTGTCAAGGTAATTTCACAGGGGAAAGGATAATGTACTGGGAACTCCTCAGAAGAATCTGATTTGTGGTGAGGGGGAGAGAGATAAAAGCTCATTTAGGAACGACATGTACATGCTGCTTAGGTAGCTGTTTATCAGTAAATATCTCCACTGCGATTAAGAAAAGCAGTAGCTTAATAAATTAAGTACTTCCTGGTATGGTTACTGTACTGGTAACTCCCCAAAAGAATCTGGATTGTGGTGAGGGAACAGAGGAAAAAAGCTCATTTAGGACCTGCACTTACGAAGGGGGTAGGCAGCTGTATATCAGGGAGTAAACCTTCTGAGAATAAAAACAGCTGGAGCTTGTTAAGGTAATTACACAGGGGAAAGGATAATGTACTGGGAACTCCTCAGAAGAATCTGATTTGTGGTGACGGGAGAGAGATAAAACCTCATTTAGGAACGACATGAACATGCTGCGTACGTAGCTGTTTATCAGTAAATATCTCCACTGAGATTAAGAAAAGCAGTAGCTTAATAAATTAAGTACTTCCTGGTATGGTTACTGTACTGGTAACTCCCCAAAAGAATCTGGATTGTGGTGAGGGAACAGAGAAAAAAGCTCATTTAGGACCTGCCCTTACGAAGGGGGTAGGCAGCTGTATATCAGGGAGTAAACCTTATGAGAATAAAAACAGCTGGAGCTTGTTAAGGTAATTACACAGGGGAAAGGATAATGTACTGGGAACTCCTCAGAAGAATGTGATTTGTGGTGAGGGGAGAGAGATAAAAGCTCATTTAGGAACGACATGAACATGCTGCGTAGGTAGCTGTTTATCAGTAAATATCTCCACTGAGATTAAGAAAAGCAGTAGCTTAATAAATTAAGTACTTCCTGGTATAGTTACTGTACTGGTAACTCCCCAAAAGAATCTGGATTGTGGTGAAGGAACAGAGAAAAAAGTTCATTTATGACCTGCACTTACTAAGGGGGTAGGCAGCTGTATATCAGGGAGTAAACCTTCTGAGAATAAAAACAGCTGGAGCTTGTTAAGGTAATTACACAGGGGAAAGGATAATGTACTGGGAACTCCTCAGAAGAATCTGATTTGTGGTGAGGGGAGAGAGATAGAAGCGCATTTAGGAACGACATGAACATGCTGCGTACGTAGCAGTTTATCAGTAAATATCTCCACTGAGATTAAGAAAAGCAGTAGCTTAATAAATTAAGTACTTCCTGGCATGGTTACTGTACTGGTAACTCCCCAAAAGAATTCTGGATTGTGGTGAGGGAACAGAGAAAAAAGCTCATTTAGGACCTGCAGTTACGAAGGGGGTAGGCAGCTGTATATCATGGAGTAAACCTTCTGAGAATAAAAACAGGTGGAGCTTGTTAAGGTAATTACATAGGGGAAAGGATAAAGTACCGGGAACTCCTCAGAAGAATCTGATTCGTGGTAAGGGGAGAGGAGATAAAAGCTCATTTAGGAACGACATGAACATGCTGCGTAGGTAGCTGTTTATCAGTAAATATCTCCATTGAGATTAAAAAAAGCAGTAGCTTAATAAATTAAGTACTTGCTGGTATGGTTACTGTACTGGTAACTCCCCAAAAGAATCTGGATTGTGGTGAGGGAACCGAGAAAAAAGCTCATTTAGGACCTGCACTTACGAAGGGGGTAGGCAGCTGTATATCAGGGAGTAAACCTTCTGAGAATAAAAAAAGCTAGAACTTGTTAAGGTAATTACACAGGGGAAAAGATGAAGTACTGGGAACTCCTCAGAAGAATCTGATTTGTGGGTGAGGGGAGAGAGATAAAAGCTCATTTAGGAACGAGATGAACATGCTGCATACGTAGCTGTTTAGTAGTAAATATCTCCACTGAGATTAAGAAAAGCAGTAGCTTAATAAATTAAGTACTTCCTGGTATGGTTACTGTACTGGTAACTCCCCAAAAGAATCTGGATTGTGGTGAGGGAACAGAGAAAAAAGCTCATATAGGACCTGCACTTACGAAGGGGGTAGGCAGCTGTATATCAGTGAGTAAACCTTCTGAGAATAAAAACAGCTGGAGCTTGTTAAGGTAATTACACAGGGGAAAGGATAATGTACTGGGAACTCCTCAGAAGAATCTGATTTGTGGTGAGGGGAGAGAGATAAAAGCTCATTTAGGAACAACATGAACATGCTGCATACGTAGCTGTTTATCAGTAAATATCTCCACTGACATTAAGAAAAGCAGTAGCTTAATAAATTATGTACTTCCTGGTATGGTTACTGTCCTGGTAACTCCCCAAAAGAATCTGGATTGTGGTGAGGGAACAGAGAAAAAAGCTCATTTAGGACCTGCCCTTACGAAGGGGGTAGGCAGCTGTATATCAGGGAGTAAACCTTCTGAGAATAAAAACAGCTGGATCTTGTTTAAGGTAATTACACAGGGGAAAGGATAATGTACTGGGAACTCCTCAGAAGAATCTGATTTGTGGTGAGAGGAGAGAGATAAAAGCTCATTTAGGAACGACATGAACATGCTGTGTAGGTAGGTGTTTATCAGTAAATATCTCCACTGAGATTAAGAAAAGCAGTAGCTTAGTAAATTAAGTACTTCCTCTTATGGTTACTGTACTGGTAACTCCACAAAAGAATCTGGATTTTGGTGAGGGAACAGAAAAAAAAGTTCATTTAGGACCTGCACTTACGAAGGGGGTAGGCAGCTGTATATCAGGGAGTAAACCTTCTGAGAATAAAAACAGCTGGAGCTTGTTAAGGTAATTACACAGGGGAAAGGATAATGTACTGGGAACTCCTCAGAAGAATCTGATTTGTGGTGAGGGGGAGAGAGATAAAAGCTCCTTTAGGAACGACATGAACAGGCTGCGTAGGTAGCTGTTTATCAGTAAATATCTCCACTGAGATTAAGAAAAGCAGTAGCTTAATAATTTAAGTACTTCCTGGTATGGTTACTGTACTGGTAACTCCCCAAAAGAATCTGGATTGTGGTGCGGGAACATAGAAAAAAGCTCATTTAGGACCTGCACTTACTAAAGGGGTAGGCAGGTGTACATCAGGGAGTAAACCTTCTGAGAATAAAAACAGCTGGAGCTTGTTAAGGTAATTACACAGTGGAAAGGATAATGTACTGGGAACTCCTCAGAAGAATCTGATTTGTGGTGAGGGGAGAGAGATAAAAGCTCATTTAGGAACGACATGAACATGCTGCGTAGGTAGCTGTTTATCAGTAAATATCTCCACTGAGATTAAGAAAAGCCGTAGCTTAATAAATTAAGTACTTCCTGGTATGGTTACTGTACTGGTAACTCCCCAAAAGAATCTGGATTGTGGTGAGGG
>NW_025958920.1:0-53996 GCF_023159225.1 Perognathus longimembris pacificus | reverse complement strand
AGGGGAGAGAGATAAAAGCTCATTTAGGAACGACATGAACATGCGGCGTAGGTAGCTGTTTATCAGTAAATATCTCCACTGAGATTAAGAAAAGCAGTAGCTTAATAAATTAAATACTTCCTATTATGGTTACTGTACTGGTAACTCCCCAAAAGAATCTAGATTGTGGTGAGGGAACAGAGAAAAAAGCTCATTTAGGACCTGCACTTACGAAGGGGGTAGGCAGCTGTATATCAGGGAGTAAACCTTCTGAGAATAAAAACAGCTGGAGCTTGTTAAGGTAATTACACAGGGGAAAGGATAATGTACTGGAAACTCCTCAGAAGAATCTGATTTGTGGTGAGGGGAGAGAGATAAAAGCTCATTTAGGAACTACATGAACATGCTGCGTAGGTAGCTGTTTATCAGTAAATATCTCCACTGAGATTAAGAAAAGCAGTAGCTTAATAAATTAAGTACTTCCTGGTATGGTTACTGTACTGGTAACTCCCAAAAGAATCTGGATTGTGGTGAGGGAACAGAGAAAAAAGCTCATTTAGGACCTGCACTTACGAAGGGGGTAGGCAGCTGTATATCAGGGAGTAAACCTTCTGAGAATAAAAACAGCTGGAGATTGTTAAGGTAATTACACAGGGGAAAGGATAATGTACTGGGGACTCCTCAGAAGAATCTGATTTGTGGTGCGGGGGAGAGAGATAAAAGCTCATTTAGGAACGACATGAACATGCTGCGTAGGTAGCTGTTTATCAGTAAATATCTCCACTGAGATTAAGAAAAGCAGTAGCTTAATAAATTAAGTACTTCCTATTATGGTTACTGTACTGGTAACTGCCCAAAAGATTCTGGATTATGGTGAGGGAACAGAGAAAAAAAGCTCATTTAGGACCTGCACTTACGATGGGGGTAGGCAGCTGTATATCAGGGAGTAAACCTTCTGAGAATAAAAACAGCTGGAGCTTGTTAAGGTAATTACACAGGGGAAAGGATAATGTACTGGGAACTCCTCAGAAGAATCTGATTTATGGTGCAGGGAGAGAGATAAAAGCTCATTTAGGAACGACATGAACATGCTGCGTAGGTATCTGTTTATCAGTAAATATCTCCACTGAGATTAAGAAAAGCAGTAGCTTAATAAATTAAGTACTTGGGAAGTTGAGGAGAAGACGGCGGAGGAGCGGCTGTGCCCTGAAGAGCTCCCTCTGATATCGTAGTTTTCTCACCTCATAGAAACTGTTTCTCCGAGAAAGACAGCCAAAGTAACTTCTAACAGTACAGGGATTCTCTACAGGAAGGAAAAATCGACTTTGCTGGTCTGAAAACACAGTTTTGAGCTCCAGGCGGCGTCCCGCCGTGGCGCCAGCGCCGGCCCCGGCACAGTGCCGGGCACAGCCCCCAGCACTCCACGCAGCTAAAGCGAGAAATACTCCAGACGGCAGCCGAGCACGGAGGACCTGACATCGCAGAGACCGCGTGAGTACCCCGCGAAAAAAAAAAATATATTTTCGCTTGTGCCCACAGTCCAGCTTCTGGAAGGCATCCCTGTCCCAACCGCCAGAGCAAAGCGCCATCTTTGCCACTGGCATAGGGTCAGACCAGACTGAAACTGAAGCGGGCCTGGGGAAAGCGAGGTCAAAAAAGCCATCTTTGAAAAGGGCAGGAGGGGCGGAATCAGTGAGAACCAGCTCCGCCCAGAAGAACGCCCCCTGCCCTGGTGGGAGGCGAGTCCGGGGCCTAGCCAGAGAAGCCCCGCCCTGCCCGCCGGAACTTCTAAACTTAAAGCAAAAGCTGCGAGCAGCTACCAGGGGCACGGAAACAACAGAAGGAGGAACAAACAGTTCCGGGGACAGCTAAACGGTCCCGTCACAGAGGAAACTAATTCCCAGCCCAAAACGGAGCTGCATTCCATAGCTACCTATGCCAAGGAGGCCGCCTCCCTCAGGCAAGCAACTCTTAGTGGAGCAAAACAGGCTAGAGGCGCCATGCTCTGCTGAGTTCACAGTCTAGTCAAGACCAGGCATCAAAGGCAGCGGCCCAACAGCAGACAGAGGAGCCACAGTTCCTGTGACTGCCCACGTCCCCATCGACAGAGGACGCCCAAGGCCTGCCTGCAAGCTGTGCGAACCTCAGAGACCCACGATTGCACCAACAGGGGAGAAAGTCAGAACAGAACCACCCCTTGCCAACTGAAATCAAGACAAATCAGCCAATCAGGAAAATAGACTGCAGTCCATTGCAGGGAAACGAGAGACTGGTTTCTTTTTCTTTTCAAACATTTTTTTTAACTTTTCTTTTAACTTTTCTTTTAAATTTTTTCACACCTGAAACATCATTGGCTGTTTTTTCTTTTGTTTTTTTTTGTTTTTTTTTTTTGGTTTGTTTGTTTGTTTTCCATTTTTACTGGTTTGTTGTATCAAGTTTTTTTGTGTGTTTGTTTATTTGCTAGGTTTGTTCCTTTTCGGTTATTTTCCTTTTTATTTACTTATACTTCCTTGTTAAATAATTTTTCTCTGTTTTGTGTATCTGTCTTCCAGTATTTTTACTTCATTTCTCTCATTGCGTCCTCTTCCTATAAAAATTACTTTCCTATAAATAACACCTACACCCTTTTCTGCTAACTCTCCAGTGTCTGTCATTTTATGAATGTTCTTTCTACTGATTCTACTCTTCTCCACATTTCCACGTCACTGAAACTAAACCAAAATCACCACCACCACCCCCCAATACAGTTTACTCTATTCTCTTTACTACCTCCAACTTACCCTCCGGACTTACTGCCTGGACCTCCAGGTTCCATTGACTTCTGGTTATTAGATAGAGGATATCACAGCTTAATACGAGTGAATCAAAGGGGTTCACAGAGAAAGCCAGTCCTAAAAGAACTTAATATAAAAACAAGAATTGCGTATAAGGTTGTAACAGTAAATAAGTAACTACTGAATACAGGGCCCAGGATCAGATGTTATATTGAAATTGTATTCTTTAGAACACCAAATCTAACTTTATAGACAGGTATACAAGTTATCTGTTTATAATTGTGAAATTGTAAGATTTACACAACAGTGCTTGGTAAGGGCTGCTTTGGGTCTTAAACAGTGCTCACAGGTGCTGGTAGGTTGGCATTCCCAATTCAAATGGGCAGAAGAAACACAAGAAAGATGGCAAATAATGAAGTCTTATCCCCCACCCAAAACAAGCAGGAAGCAGAGCAGTCAATCAAAAACATAGAAGAAAACCCCCAAAATGCTCTACAAAGTTTACTGATAAACATGATAAATGAAAAGTTTGAATCTCTTCAGTCAATTATGTTAGAGCGTGAGGAGGCAAAGCAAAAATTAATGGAGAATTTCATGGCATCCACAAATAGAAAGATAAGTGAGCTTCAAGAGTCAAATGAAAAGATAGCTACCCAACTTAAAGATTTGAGAGACAACACTCAAAACCAAAGTAATGAAGTTAATGAAGTAAAGAAGTCCATACAGGACCTAAGAAATGACATGGAAAACATCAGGAAAGACCAGTCAGAAGGAAAAGAGATTCGAAATCAAGTAGTTAGCCTACAGTCCCGACTAACTGAAGCAGAGGATCGAATCTCAGGAGCTGAAGATTCCTTAGATTCTATGGAGAAAGATCAAAAATCAATACAAATCCAGTCCAAGCAACAAAACAGATCGCTACAGGAGATTCAAGACACAATCAGGAAGCCCAATTTAAGGATAATAGGTATTGAGGAAAACTTGGAGAAAGAGGTTAATGGGATAGGCAACCTATTTAACAGAATATTAGCTGAGAACTTCCCAAATATCCAGAAGGAAAGGCCTATACAGATACAAGAAGCATTTAGAACCCCAAATCGACCAGACCAGAATAGGACTTCCCATCGACACATTGTGATCAAAACAGCTTCTGCAGAGTGCAAGGAAAAAATACTCAAAGCTGTTAGGGCAAAGAAAACAATCACATATAAAGGAAAAGCAATCAGAATTACCCCAGACTTCTCAGCAGAGACCATGAAAGCAAGGAGAGCCTGGAATGAAGTATACCAAACTCTAAATAAAAATAACTACCAACCAAGAATTCTGTACCCCGCCAAACTCTCCTTCATAGCCGAAGGTCAAATAAAAGTCTTCCACAATAAGGAAAAACTGAAACAATATATCTCCACCAAACCAGCTTTACACAAAATCCTTAAAGATGTACTATACAGGGAAAATAATCAGGATCCCAACACAGACAGAGAAATGAACCCTAATTAGTAAACACTAGATCAAGAAATGGGAAGACACAGCTTCAAACAAGACAGTGATAATGAAAGGAACAAACGATCACCTCTCAATCCTAACTGTCAACATTAATGGACTTAATTCTCCAATCAAACGACATAGGCTCATAAGTTGGATCAAAAATCAAGATCCATCTTTCTGCTGCCTCCAAGAGACACATCTATCCAGCAAAAGTAAACATCTTCTAAAAGTGAAAGGCTGGAAACAAATCTATCAAGCAAATGGCCCCCATAAGCAGGCTGGAGTTGCAATCATAGTATCAGACAAAATTGACTTCAAATTAAAAAAGGTAAGAAGAGACAAAGAAGGTTACTACATACTAGTAAAAGGATCTCTCCAACAGGAAGAAATAACCATCCTAAATATCTACACGCCAAATGCAGGAGCACCCAACTTCATCAAACAAACACTACTGGCTCTAAAAACATTCATAGACCCAAACACAATGATAGTGGGGGACTTTAACACTCCACTATCACCTCTGGACAGATCAACACGCCAAAAACTGAACAAAGAAACCACAGAACTAAACAATTGCATAGACCAACTAGACTTAATCGACATCTACAGAATATTCCACCCAGCAAGGACAGAATACACATTCTTTTCGGCAGCACACGGAACATTCTCCAAAATAGATCACATCTTAGGGCACAAAGAAAATCTGTACAAATTCAGAAGTATCAAAATCATTCCCTGCATTCTTTCAGACCACAATGGAATAAAATTAGAGCTCAACTCATTCAGCCACCACAGAAAATCCCACAATTCATGGAGACTAAAGAACACACTGCTGAACCATCAGTGGATCATTGAAGAAATTAAAACAGAAATTCAAATGTTTATGGACTTCAACCAAGTTGAGGGCACAAAGTACCAGCTCCTTTGGGACACAGCAAAGGCAGTACTTAGAGGAAAATTTATATCTCTGAGTACATACATCAACAAACTGGAGAAACAGCAACTCAGTAATTTAAGGAAGCACCTTAATTTTCTGGAGAGAGAACAGCAAGCCAAACCCCAAGTCAATAGACGGAAGCAAATAATTAAAATCAAATCAGAATTAAATCAATTAGAGACGAAAAAAACCATCGAAAGAATCAACAAAACAAAGAGTTGGTTCTTTGAAAAAATCAACAAGATAGACAGACCCCTGGCAAACCTGACCAAAGAACGAAGGCAGCACACTCAAATAAACAAGATAAGAGATGAAACAGGTAGCATCACCACAGAAATAACCGAAATTCAGAAAATAATAAGGGACTATTTTGCAAACCTTTATGCCAACAAATTCGAGAACTTGGAAGAAATGGATGATTTCCTAGAAAAAATTGATACCCCCAAACTCAACTATGAAGACTTAAACCTTCTAAACAGACCCATATCCAGTATTGAAATAGAAACAGCAATAAATGATCTCCCATCCAAGAAAAGCCCAGGTCCAGATGGATTCACAGCAGAATTCTACAAGGCCTTCAAAACAGAACTCACTCCAATATTTCTCAAACTCTTCAATGAAATTGAAAGAGAACGTTCACTGCCAGACTCATTTTATGAAGCCAGTATAACCCTCATCCCAAAACCAGGCAGGGACTCATCACGGAAAGAGGACTACAGACCAATCTCCCTGATGAACATAGATGCAAAAATTCTCAACAAAATTCTGGCCAATCGACTTCAACAAGTCATCAAAAAAATCATACACCACGATCAAACTGGATTCATCCCAGGGATGCAAAGCTGGTTTAATATACGCAAGTCAATTAATGTAATCCACCACATCAACCGGAGCAAGGTAAAGAACCACATGGTTTTATCGCTGGATGCGGAAAAAGCGTTCGATAAAATCCAGCACCCATTTATGCTAAAAGCCCTGGAAAAACTGGGATTCCAGGGAACATTCCTGAATATAATCAAGGCAGTTTATGACAAACCAACAGCAAGCATAACTCTAAATGGTGAAAAACTAAAGCCATTCCCTTTAAAATCAGGAACAAGGCAGGGATGTCCACTCTCTCCCCTGCTCTTCAACATAGTACTAGAATTCCTAGCCAAAGCAATTAGGCAAGAAGAGAATATAAAGGGGATCCAAATAGGAAAAGATGAAGTTAAACTTTCTCTCTTCGCAGATGACATGATCCTATACCTAAAGAATCCCATAGACTCTACCCCCAAGCTACTAGAGCTGATACAAAACTTTGGCAAAGTCGCAGGATATAAAATAAACCTTCAAAAATCAACGGCCTTTCTCTATGCTAACAACCCGAAGACCGAGGCTGAAATCAGGAAAGCAACTCCTTTTGCAATAGCCCCCAAAAACATAAAATACCTAGGAATAACCTTAACCAAAGAAGTGAAAGACCTCTTTGAAGAGAACTTTAAAAGCTTGAAAAATGAAATTAAGTCAGAACTAAGAAAATGGAAAAACCTCCCATGCTCCTGGATTGGGAGGATTAATATAATCAAAATGGCAATATTGCCAAAGGCTATCTACAAATTCAATGCAATACCCATTAATATCCCAACACCATTCTTTAATGAAATAGAGGAAGCAATCCAGAAATTCATATGGAACAATAAAAGACCTAGAATAGCAAAAACACTCCTAAGCAGAAAGAACAGTGCTGGAGGAATTACAATACCCAACTTCAAGCTGTATTATAAAGCTATAGTAATAAAAACAGCTTGGTATTGGCACCGGAACAGGCCTGAAGACCAATGGAACAGAATTGAAGACCCAGAATTAAACACACAGACCTATGCCTACTTAATCTTTGATAAAGAAGCTAAAACAATAGTATGGAAGAAAGATAGCCTCTTTAAGTGGTGCTAGCAAAACTAGCTCAACACATGCAACAAACTAAAACTAGATCCTTATATATCACCCTGCACCAAAATCAATTCCAAATGGATTAAAGACCTTGAAATCAAAACAGGCACCCTGAAGACACTAAAGGAAGGAGTAGGAGAAACACTTGGGCTCCTTGGCACAGGACAGAACTTCCTTAACAAAGACCCTGAAAGGCTACAAATCAAAGAAAGGTTGGACAAATGGGATTGCATCAAACTCCAGAGCTTCTGCACGGCAAAGGACATAGCTCTCAAGATAAACAGAAAGCCCACAGACTGGGAGAAAATCTTTACGGGACATTCAACAGTCAAAGGCCTCATCTCTAAAATATATGCAGAACTAAAAAAATTACCTTCTTCCAAAACAAAACTGCAAAGAACCAACAGCCCCCTCATCAAGTGGGCTAAAGACTTACAAAGAAACTTCTCTGATGAGGAAATGAGAATGGCCAATAGACATATGAAAAAATGCTCTACATCACTGGCCATAAAGGAAATGCAAATCAAAACAACATTGAGATTCCATCTCACCCCAGCAAGAATGTCATATATCAAGAAAACTAATAATAACAATTGTTGGAGGGGATGTGGCCAAAAGGGAACCCAACTTCATTGTTGGTGGGAATGTAAACTGGTTCAGCCACTCTGGCAAGCAGTATGGAGATTCCTCAGAAGGCTCAATATAGAACTCCCCTATGACCCAGCAGCCCCACTGTTGGGTATCTATCCAAAAGACCACAAACAAAATCACAGTAATGCCACCAGCACAACAATGTTCATCGCAGCACAATTTGTCATAGCGAGAAGCTGGAACCAACCCAGATGCCCCTCCATAGATGAATGGATCAGGAAAATGTGGTACATTTACACAATGGAATTTTATGCCTCTATCAGAAAGAATGACATTGTTCCATTTGTAAGGAAATGGAAGGACTTGGAAAAAGTTATACTAAGTGAAGTGAGCCAGACCCAAAGAAACATGGACTCTATGGGCTCCCTTATTGGGAATAATTAGTACAGGTTTAGGCAAGCCATAGCAGAGCATCACAAGGCCCAATAGCTATACATTTAGGAACACATAAGATGATGCTAAGTGAAATGAACTCCATGATATGGAAACAAGTGATATATCACAGTTATAACTACTTTCAACGTCCTATGTGAATGTGTAGTTTCTATTATTGATGATGTTTTGTATCACCTTCCTATGTTTGTACCTACACTATCTCTGTAATCTTATCTGAGTATATTGGAAACCGTGTTTACTGGTATTGGAAGTAGGAAAGTCAAAGGGAATACCAAATTCGAGAGACACGGGGTAAAAAAAGAGAAATAACTACAAAAGCAATACTTGCAAAACTGTTTGGTGTAAGTGAACTGAACAACTGGGCGGTGGGGGAGGGAAGGGGGGGAGGGAGGGGGGCATGAGGGACAAGGCAACAAACAGTACAAGAAATGTATCCAACGCCCAACGTATGATACTGTAACCTCTCTGTACGTCAGTTTGAAAATAAAAATTTGAGAAAAAAAAAATAAATAAATAAATTAAGTACTTGCTGGTATGGTTACTGTACTGGTAACTCCCAAAAGAATCTGGATTGTGGTGAGGGAACAGAGAAAAAAGCTCATTTAGGACCTGTACTTACGAAGGGGGTAGGCAGCTGTATATCAGGGAGTAAACCTTCTGAGAATAAAAACAGCTGGAGCTTGTTAAGGTAATTACGCAGGGGAAAGGATAATGTACTGGGAACACCTCAGAAGAATCTGATTTGTGGTGCGGGGAGAGAGATAAAAGCTCATTTAGGAACGACATGAACATGCTGCGTAGGTAGCTGTTTATCAGTAAATATCTCCACTGAGATTAAGAAAAGCAGTAGCTTAATAAATTAAGTACTTCCTATTATGGTTACTGTACTGGTAACTGCCCAAAAGATTCTGGATTATGGTGAGGGAACAGAGAAAAAAGCTCATTTAGGACCTGCACTTACGATGGGGGTAGGCAGCTGTATATCAGGGAGTAAACCTTCTGAGAATAAAAACAGCTGGAGCTTGTTAAGGTAATTACACAGGGGAAAGGATAATGTACTGGGAACTCCTCAGAAGAATCTGATTTATGGTGCGGGGAGAGAGATAAAAGCTCATTTAGGAACGACATGAACATGCTGCGTAGGTAGCTGTTTATCAGTAAATATCTCCACTGAGATTAAGAAAAGCAGTAGCTTAATAAATTAAGTACTTGCTGGTATGGTTACTGTACTGGTAACTCCACAAAAGAATCTGGATTGTGGTGAGGGAACAGAGAAAAAAGCTCATTTAGGACCTGTACTTACGAAGGGGGTAGGCAGCTGTATATCAGGGAGTAAACCTTCTGAGAATAAAAACAGCTGGAGCTTGTTAAGGTAATTACGCAGGGGAAAGGATAATGTACGGGGAACTCCTCAGAAGAATCTGATTTGTGGTGAGGGGAGAGAGATAAAAGCTCATTTAGGAACTACATGAACATGCTGCGTAGGTAGCTGTTTATCACTAAATATCTCCACTGAGATTAAGAAAAGCAGTAGCTTAATAAATTAAATACGTCCTGGTATGGTTACTGTACTGGTAACTCCCCAAAAGAATCTGGATTGTGGTGAGGGAACAGAGAAAAAAGATCATTTATGACCTGCACTTACGAAGGGGGTAGGCAGCTGTATATCAGGGAGTAAACCTTCTGAGAATAAAAACAGCTGGAGCTGGTTAAGGTAATTACACAGGGGAAAGGATAATGTACTGGGAACTCCTCAGAAGAATCTGATTTGAGGTGAGGGGAGAGAGATAAAAGCTCATTTAGGAACGACATGAACATGCTGCGTAGGTAGCTGTTTATCAGTAAATATCTGCACTGAGATTAAGAAAAGCAATAGCTTAATAAAATAAGTACTTCCTGGTATGGTTACTTTACTGGTAACTCCCCAAAGAATCTGGATTGTGGTGAGGGAACAGAGAAAAAAGCTCATTTAGGAACTGCACTTACGAAGGGGGTAGGCAGCTGTATATCAGGGAGAAAACCTTCTGAGAATAAAAACAGCTGGAGCTTGTTAAGGTAATTACACAGGGGAAAGGATAATGTACTGGGAAATCCTCAGAAGAATGTGATTTGTGATGAGGGGAGAGAGATAAAAGCTCATTTAGGAACGAAATGAACATGCTGCATACGTAGCTGTTTATCAGTAAATATCTCCACTGAGATAAAGAAAAGCAGTAGCTTAATAAATTAAGTACTTCCTGGTACGGTTACTGTACTGGTAACTCCCCAAAAGAATCTGGATTGTGGTGAGGGAACAGAGAAAAAAGCTCATTTAGGACCTGCACTTACGAAGGGTGTAGGCAGCTGTATATCAGGGAGTAAATCTTCTGAGAATAAAAACAGCTGGAGCTTGTTAAGGTAATTACACAGGGGAAAGGATAATGTACTGGGAACTCCTCAGAAAAATCTGATTTGTGGTGAGGGGAGAGAGATAAAAGCTCATTTAGGAACGACATGAACATGCTGCGTACGTAGCTGTTTATCAGTAAATATCTCCACTGAGATTAAGAAAAGCAGTAGCTTAATAAATTACGTACTTCCTATTATGGTTACTGTACTGGTAACTGCCCAAAAGATTCTGGATTATGGTGAGGGAACAGAGAAAAAAGCTCATTTAGGGCCTGCACTTACGATGGGGGTAGGCAGCTGTATATCAGGGAGTAAACCTTCTGAGAATAAAAACAGCTGGAGCTTGTTAAGGTAATTACACAGGGGAAAGGATAATGTACTGGAAACTCCTAAGAAGAATCTGATTTGTGGTGAGGGGAGAGAGATAAAAGCTCATTTAGGAACTACATGAACATGCTGCGTAGGTAGCTGTTTATCAGTAAATATCTCCACTGAGATTAAGAAAAGCAGTAGCTTAATAAATTAAGTACTTCCTGGTATGGTTACTGTACTGGTAACTCCCCAAAAGAATCTGGATTGTGGTGAGGGAACAGAGAAAAAAGCTCATTTATGACGTGCACTTACGAAGGGGGTAGGCAGCTGTATATCAGGGAGTAAACCTTCTGAGAATAAAAACAGCTGGAGCTTGTTAAGTTAATTACACAGGGGAAAGGATAATGTACAGGGAACTCCTCAGAGGAATCTGATTTGTGGTGAGGGGAGAGAGATAAAAGCTCATTAGGAACGACATGAACATGCTGCGTACGTAGCTGTTTATCAGTAAATATCTCCACTGAGATTAAGAAAAGCAGTAGCTTAATAAATTAAGTACTTCCTGGTATGGTTACTGTACTGGTAACTCACCAAAAGGATCTGGATTGTGGTGAGTGAACAGAGAAAAAAGCTCATTTAGGACCTGCACTTAAGAAGGGGGTAGGCAGCTGTATATCAGGGAGTAAACCTTCTGAGAATAAAAACAGCTGGAGCTTGTTAAGGTAATTACACAGGGGAAAGGATAATGTACTGGGAAATCCTCAGAAGAATGTGATTTGTGGTGAGGGGAGAGAGATAAAAGCTCATTTAGGAACGAAATGAACATGCTGCATACGTAGCTGTTTATCAGTAAATATCTCCACTGAGATAAAGAAAAGCAGTAGCTTAATAAATTAAGTACTTCCTGGTACGGTTACTGTACTGGTAACTCCCCAAAAGAATCTGGATTGTGGTGAGGGAACAGAGAAAAAAGCTCATTTAGGACCTGCACTTACGAAGGGTGTAGGCAGCTGTATATCAGGGAGTAAATCTTCTGAGAATAAAAACAGCTGGAGCTTGTTAAGGTAATTACACAGGGGAAAGGATAATGTACTGGGAACTCGTCAGAAGAATCTGATTTGTGGTGAGGGGAGAGAGATAAAAGCTCATTTAGGAACGACATGAACATGCTGCGTAGGTAGCTGTTTATCAGTAAATATCTCCACTGAGATTAAGAAAAGCAGTAGCTTAATAAATTACGTACTTCCTATTATGGTTACTGTACTGGTAACTGCCAAAAAGATTCTGGATTATGGTGAGGGAACAGAGAAAAAAGCTCATTTAGGGCCTGCACTTACGATGGGGGTAGGCAGCTGTATATCAGGGAGTAAACCTTCTGAGAATAAAAACAGCTGTAGCTTGTTAAGGTTATTACACAGGGGAAAGGATAATGTACTGGAAACTCCTAAGAAGAATCTGATTTGTGGTGAGGGGAGAGAGATAAAAGCTCATTTAGGAACTACATGAACATGCTGCGTAGGTAGCTGTTTATCAGTAAATATCTCCACTGAGATTAAGAAAAGCAGTAGCTTAATAAATTAAGTACTTCCTGGTATGGTTACTGTACTGGTAACTCCCCAAAAGAATCTGGATTGTGGTGAGGGAACAGAGAAAAAAGCTCATTTATGACGTGAACTTACGAAGGGGGTAGGCAGCTGTATATCAGGGAGTAAACCTTCTGAGAATAAAAACAGCTGGAGCTTGTTAAGGTAATTACACAGGGGAAAGGATAATGTACTGGCAACTCCTCAGAAGAATCTGATTTGTGGAGATGGGAGAGAGATAAAAGCTCATTTATGAACGACATGAACATGCTGCGTAGGTAGCTGTTCATCAGTAAATATCTCCACTGAGATTAAGAAAAGCAGTATCTTAATAAATTAAGTACTTCCTGGTATGGTTACTCTACTGGTAACTCCCCAAAAGAATCTGGATTGTGGTGAGGGAACAGAGAAAAAAGCTCATTTAGGACCTGCACTTACGAAGGGGGTAGGCAGCTGTATATCAGGGAGTAAATCTTCTGAGAATAAAAACAGCTGGAGCTTGTTAAGGTAATTACACAGGGGAAAGGATAATGTACTGGGAACTCCTCAGAAGAATCTTATTTGTGGTGAGGGGAGAGAGATAAAAGCTCCTTTAGGAACGACATGAACATGCTGCGTAGGTAGCTGTTTATCAAAATATCTCCACTGAGATTAAGAAAAGCAGCAGCTTAATAAATTAAGTACTTCCTGGTATGGTTACTGTACTGGTAACTCCCCAAAAGAATCTGGATTGTGGTGAGGTTACAGAGAAAAAAGCTCATTTAGGACCTGCACTTACGAAGGGGGTAGGCAGCTGTATATCAGGGAGTAAATCTTCTGAGAATAAAATCAGCTGGAGCTTGTTAAGGTAATTACACAGGAGAAAGGATAATGTACTGGGAACTCCTCAGAAGAATCTTATTTGTGGTGAGGGGAGAGAGATAAAAGCTCCTTTAAGAACGACATGAACATGCTGCGTAGGTAGCTGTTTATCTAAATATCTCCACTGAGATTAAGAAAAGCAGTAGCTTAATAAATTAAGTACTTCCTGGTATGGTTTCTGTACTGGTAACTCCCCAAAAGAATCTTGATTGTGGTGAGGGAACAGAGAAAAAAGCTCATTTAGGAACTGCACTTACGAAGGGGGTAGGCAGCTGTATATCAGGGAGTAAACCTTCTGAGAATAAAAACAGCTGGAGCTTGTTAAGGTAATTACACAGGGGAAAGGATAATGTACTGGGAACTCCTCAGAAGAATCTGATTTGTGGTGAGGAGAGAGAGATAATAGCTCATTTAGGAACGACATGAACATGCTGCGTAGGTAGCTGTTTATCAGTAAATATCTCCACTGAGATTAAGAAAAGCAGTAGCTTAATAAATTAAGTACTTCCTGGTATGGTTACTGTACTGGTAACTCCCCAAAAGAATCTGGATTGTGGTGAGGGAACAGAGAAAAAAGCTCATTTAGGACCTGCACTTACGAAGGGGGTAGGCAGCTGTATATCAGGGAGTAAACCTTCTGAGAATAAAAACAGCTGGAGCTTGTTAAGGTAATTACACAGGGGAAAGGATAATGTACTGGGAACTCCTCAGAAGAATCTGATTTGTGGTGAGGGAGAGAGATAAAAGCTCATTTAGGAAGGACATGAACATGCTGCGTAGGTAGCTGTTTATCAGTAAATATCTCCACTGCGATTAAGAAAAGCAGTAGCTTAATAAATTAAGTACTTCCTGGTATGGTTACTGTACTGGTAACTCCCCAAAAGAATCTGGATTGTGGTGAGGGAACAGAGAAAAAAGCTCATTTAGGACCTGCACTTACGAAGGGGGTAGGCAGCTGTCTATGAGGGAGTAAAACTTCTGAGAATAAAAACAGCTGGAGCATGTTAAGGAAATTACACAGGGGAAAGGATAATGTACTGGGAACTCCTCAGAAGAATCTGATTTGTGGTTAGGGGAGAGAGATAAAAGCTCATTTAGAAACGACATGAACATGCTGCGTAGGTAGCTGTTTATCAGTAAATATCTCCAATGAGATTAAGAAAAGCAGTAGCTTAATAAATTAAGTAATCCTTTTATGGTTACTGTACTGGAAACTCCCCAAAATAATCTGGATTTTGGTGAGGGAACAGAGAAAAAAGCTCATTAGGACCAGCACTTACTAAGTGGGTAGGCAGCTGTCTATGAGGGAGTAAACCTTCTGAGAATAAAAACAGATGGAGCTTGTTAAGGTAATTACACAGGGGAAAGGATAATGTACTGGGAACTCCTCAGAAGAATCTGATTTGTGGTGAGGGGAGAGAGATAAAAGCTCATTTAGGAACGACATGAACATGCTGCGTAGGTCGCTGTTTATCAGTAAATATCTCCACTGAGATTAAGAAAAGCAGTAGCTTAATAAATTAAGTACTTCCTGGTATGGTTATTGTACTGGTAACTCCCAAAAGAATCTGGATTGTGGTGAGGGAACAGAGAAAAAAGCTCATTTAGGACCTGCACTTACGAAGGGGGTAGGCAGCTGTATATCAGGGAGTAAACCTTCTGAGAATAAAAACAGCTGGAGCTTGTTAAGGTAATTACACAGGGGAAAGGATAATGTACTGGGAACTCCTCAGAAGAATCTGATTTGTTTTGAGGGGATAGAGATAAAACCTCATTTAGGAACGACATGAACATGCTGCGTAGGTAGCTGTTTATCAGTAAATATCTCCACTGAGATTAAGAAAAGCAGTAGCTTCATAAATTAAGTACTTCCTGGTATGGTTACTGTACTGGTAACTCGCCAAAAGAATCTGGATTGTGGTGAGGGAACAGAGAAAAAAGCTCATTTAGGACCTGCACTTACGAAGGGGGTAGGCAGCTGTATATCAGGGAGTAAACCTTCTGAGAATAAAAACAGCTGGAGCTTGTTAAGGTAATTACACAGGGGAAAGGATAATATACTGGGAACTGCTCAGAAGAATCTGATTTGTGGTGAGGGGAGAGAGATAAAAGCTCATTTAGGAACCACATGAACATGCTGCGTACGTAGCTGTTTATCAGTAAATATCTCCAATGAGATTAAGAAAAGCAGTAGCTTAATAAATTAAGTACTTCCTGACATGGTTACTGTACTGGTAACTCCCCAAAAGAATCTGGATTGTGGTGAGGGAACAGAGAAATAAGCTCATTTAGGACCTGCACTTACGAAGGGGGTAGGCAGCTGTATATCAGGGAGTAAACCTTCTGAGAATAAAAACAGCTGGAGCTTGTTAAGGTAATTACACAGGGGAAAGGATAATGTACTGGGAACTCCTCAGAAGAATCTGATATGTAGTGAGGGGAGAGAGATAAAAGCTCATTTAGGAACGACATGAACATGCTGCGTAGGTAGCTGTTTATCAGTAAATATCTCCACTGAGATTAAGAAAAGCAGGAGCTTAATAAATTAAGTACTTCCTGGTATGGTTACTGTACTGGTAACTCGCCAAAGGAATCTGGATTGTGGTGAGGGAACAGAGAAAAAAGCTCATTTAGGACCTGCACTTACGAAGGGGGTAGGCAGCTGTCTATGAGGGAGTAAAACTTCTGAGAATAAAAACAGCTGGAGCATGTTAAGGTAATTACACAGGGGAAAGGATAATGTACTGGGAACTCCTCAGAAGAATCTTATTTGTGGTGAGGGGAGAGAGATAAAAGCTCCTTTAGGAACGACATGAACATGCTGCGTAGGTAGCTGTTTATCAAAATATCTCCACTGAGATTAAGAAAAGCAGTAGCTTAATAAATTAAGTACTTCCTGGTATGGTTACTGTACTGGTAACTCCCCAAAAGAATCTGGATTGTGGTGAGGTTACAGAGAAAAAAGCTCATTTAGGACCTGCACTTACGAAGGGGGTAGGCAGCTGTGTATCAGGGAGTAAATCTTCTGAGAATAAAAACAGCTGGAGCTTGTTAAAGTAATTACACAGGGGAAAGGATAATGTACTGGGAACTCCTCAGAAGAATCTTATTTGTGGTGAGGGGAGAGAGATAAAAGCTCCTTTAAGAACGACATGAACATGCTGCGTAGGTAGCTGTTTATCTAAATATCTCCACTGAGATTAAGAAAAGCAGTAGCTTAATAAATTAAGTACTTCCTGGTATGGTTTCTGTACTGGTAACTCCCCAAAAGAATCTGGATTGTGGTGAGGGAACAGAGAAAAAAGCTCATTTAGGACCTGCACTTACGAAGGGGGTCGGCAGCTGTATATCAGGGAGTAAACCTTCTGAGAATAAAAACAGCTGGAGCTTGTTAAGGTAATTACACAGGGGAAAGGATAATGTACTGGGAACTCCTCAGAAGAATCTGATTTGTGGTGAGGAGAGAGAGATAATAGCTCATTTAGGAACGACATGAACATGCTGCGTAGGTAGCTGTTTATCAGTAAATATCTCCACTGAGATTAAGAAAAGCAGTAGCTTAATAAATTAAGTACTTCCTGGTATGGTTACTGTACTGGTAACTCCCCAAAAGAATCTGAATTGTGGTGAGGGAACAGAGAAAAAAGCTCATTTAGGACCTGCACTTACGAAGGGTGTAGGAAGCTGTATATCAGGGAGTAAACCTTCTGAGAATAAAAACAGCTGGAGCTTGTTAAGGTAATTACACAGGGGAAAGGATAATGTACTGGGAACTCCTCAGAAGAATCTGATTTGTGGTGAGGGAAGAGAGATAAAAGCTCATTTAGGAACGACATGAACATGCTGCGTAGGTCGCTGTTTATCAAAATATCTCCACTGAGATTAAGAAAAGCAGTAGCTTAATAAATTAAGTACTTCCTGGTATGGTTACTGTACTGGTAACTCCCCAAAAGAATCTGGATTGTGGTGAGGTTACAGAGAAAAAAGCTCATTTAGGACCTGCACTTACGAAGGGGGTAGGCAGCTGTATATCAGGGAGTAAATCTTCTGAGAATAAAAACAGCTGGAGCTTGTTAAGGTAATTACACAGGGGAAAGGATAATGTACTGGGAACTCCTCAGAAGAATCTTATTTGTGGTGAGGGGAGAGAGATAAAAGCTCCTTTAAGAACGACATGAACATGCTGCGTAGGTAGCTGTTTATCTAAATATCTCCACTGAGATTAAGAAAAGCAGTAGCTTAATAAATTAAGTACTTCCTGGTATGGTTTCTGTACTGGTAACTCCCCAAAAGAATCTGGATTGTGGTGAGGGAACAGAGAAAAAAGCTCATTTAGGACCTGCACTTACGAAGGGGGTAGGCAGCTGTATATCAGGGAGTAAACCTTCTGAGAATAAAAACAGCTGGAGCTTGTTAAGGTAATTACACAGGGGAAAGGATAATGTACTGGGAACTCCTCAGAAGAATCTGATTTGTGGTGAGGAGAGAGAGATAATAGCTCATTGAGGAACGACATGAACATGCTGCGTAGGTAGCTGTTTATCAGTAAATATCTCCACTGAGATTAAGAAAAGCAGTAGCTTAATAAATTAAGTACTTCCTGGTATGGTTACTGTACTGGTAACTCCCCAAAAGAATCTGAATTGTGGTGAGGGAACAGAGAAAAAAGCTCATTTAGGACCTGCACTTACGAAGGGTGTAGGCAGCTGTATATCAGGGAGTAAACCTTCTGAGAAAAAAATCAGCTGGAGCTTGTTAAGGTAATTACACAGGGGAAAGGATAATGTACTGGGAACTCCTCAGAAGAATCTGATTTGTGGTGAGGGGAGAGAGATAAAAGCTCATTTAGGAACGACATGAACATGCTGCGTAGGTCGCTGTTTATCAGTAAATATCTCCACTGAGATTAAGAAAAGCAGTAGCTTAATAAATTAAGTACTTCCTGGTATGGTTACTGTACTGGTAACTCCCCAAAAGAATCTGGATTGTGGTGAGGGAACAGAGAAAAAAGCTCATTTAGGACCTGCACTTACGAAGGGGGTAGGCAGCTGTATATCAGGGAGTAAACCTTCTGAGAATAAAAACAGCTGGAGCTTGTTAAGGTAATTACACAGGGGAAAGGATAATGTACTGGGAACTCCTCAGAAGAATCTGATTTGTGGTGAGGGAGAGAGATAAAAGCTCATTTAGGAAGGACATGAACATGCTGCGTAGGTAGCTGTTTATCAGTAAATATCTCCACTGCGATTAAGAAAAGCAGTAGCTTAATAAATTAAGTACTTCCTGGTATGGTTACTGTACTGGTAACTCCCCAAAAGAATCTGGATTGTGGTGAGGGAACAGAGAAAAAAGCTCATTTAGGACCTGCACTTACGAAGGGGGTAGGCAGCTGTCTATGAGGGAGTAAAACTTCTGAGAATAAAAACAGCTGGAGCATGTTAAGGTAATTACACAGGGGAAAGGATAATGTACTGGGAACTCCTCAGAAGAATCTGATTTGTGGTTAGGGGAGAGAGATAAAAGCTCATTTAGAAACGACATGAACATGCTGCGTAGGTAGCTGTTTATCAGTAAATATCTCCAATGAGATTAAGAAAAGCAGTAGCTTAATAAATTAAGTAATCCTTTTATGGTTACTGTACTGGAAACTCCCCAAAATAATCTGGATTTTGGTGAGGGAACAGAGAAAAAAGCTCATTAGGACCAGCACTTACTAAGGGGGTAGGCAGCTGTCTATGAGGGAGTAAACCTTCTGAGAATAAAAACAGATGGAGCACGTTAAGGTAATTACACAGGGGAAAGGATAATGTACTGGGAACTCCTCAGAAGAATCTGATTTGTTTTGAGGGGATAGAGATAAAAGCTCATTTAGGAACGACATGAACATGCTGCGTAGGTAGCTGTTTATCAGTAAATATCTCCACTGAGATTAAGAAAAGCAGGAGCTTAATAAATTAAGTACTTCCTGGTATGGTTACTGTACTGGTAACTCGCCAAAGGAATCTGGATTGTGGTGAGGGAACAGAGAAAAAAGCTCATTTAGGACCTGCACTTACGAAGGGGGTATTCAGCTGTATATTAGGGAGTAAATCTTCTGAGAATAAAAACAGCTGGAGCTTGTTAAGGTAATTACACAGCTGAAAGGATAATGTACTGGGAACTCCTCAGAAGAATCTGATTTTTGGGAGGGGAGAGAGATAAAAGCTCATTTAGGAACGACATGAACATGCTGCCTAGGTAGCTGTTTATCAGTAAATATCTCCACTGAGATTAAGAAAAGCAGTAGCGTAATAAATTAAGTACTTCCTGGTATGGTTACTGTACTGGTAACTCCCCAAAAGAATCTGGATTGTGGTGAGGGAAGAGAGAAAAAAGCTCATTTAGGACCTGCATTTACGAAGGGTGTAGGCAGCTGTATATCAGGGAGTAAACCTTCTGAGAAAAAAAACAGCTGGAGCTTGTTAAGGTAATTACACAGGGGAAAGGATAATGTACTGGGAACTCCTCAGAAGAATCTGATTTGTGGTGAGGGGAGAGAGATAAAAGCTCATTTAGGAACGACATGAACATGCTGCGTAGGTCGCTGTTTATCAGTAAATATCTCCACTGAGATTAAGAAAAGCAGTAGCTTAATAAATTAAGTACTTCCTGGTATGGTTATTGTACTGGTAACTCCCCAAAAGAATCTGGATTGTGGTGAGGGAACAGAGAAAAAAGCTCATTTAGGACCTGCACTTACGAAGGGGGTAGGCAGCTGTATATCAGGGAGTAAACCTTCTGAGAATAAAAACAGCTGGAGCTTGTTAAGGTAATTACACAGGGGAAAGGATAATGTACTGGGAACTCCTCAGAAGAATCTGATTTGTGGTGAGGGAGAGAGATAAAAGCTCATTTAGGAAGGACATGAACATGCTGCGTAGGTAGCTGTTTATCAGTAAATATCTCCACTGCGATTAAGAAAAGCAGTAGCTTAATAAATTAAGTACTTCCTGGTATGGTTACTGTACTGGAAACTCCCCAAAAGAATCTGGATTTTGGTGAGGGAACAGAGAAAAAAGCTCATTTAGGACCTGCACTTACGAAGGGGGTAGGCAGCTGTCTATGAGGGAGTAAAACTTCTGAGAATAAAAACAGCTGGAGCATGTTAAGGTAATTACACAGGGGAAAGGATAATGTACTGGGAACTCCTCAGAAGAATCTTATTTGTGGTGAGGGGAGAGAGATAAAAGCTCCTTTAGGAACGACATGAACATGCTGCGTAGGTAGCTGTTTATCAAAATATCTCCACTGAGATTAAGAAAAGCAGTAGCTTAATAAATTAAGTACTTCCTGGTATGGTTACTGTACTGGTAACTCCCCAAAAGAATCTGGATTGTGGTGAGGTTACAGAGAAAAAAGCTCATTTAGGACCTGCACTTACGAAGGGGGTAGGCAGCTGTATATCAGGGAGTAAATCTTCTGAGAATAAAAACAGCTGGAGCTTGTTAAGGTAATTACACAGGGGAAAGGATAATGTACTGGGAACTCCTCAGAAGAATCTTATTTGTGGTGAGGGGAGAGAGATAAAAGCTCCTTTAAGAACGACATGAACATGCTGCGTAGGTAGCTGTTTATCTAAATATCTCCACTGAGATTAAGAAAAGCAGTAGCTTAATAAATTAAGTACTTCCTGGTATGGTTTCTGTACTGGTAACTCCCCAAAAGAATCTGGATTGTGGTGAGGGAACAGAGAAAAAAGCTCATTTAGGACCTGCACTTACGAAGGGGGTAGGCAGCTGTATATCAGGGAGTAAACCTTCTGAGAATAAAAACAGCTGGAGCTTGTTAAGGTAATTACACAGGGGAAAGGATAATGTACTGGGAACTCCTCAGAAGAATCTGATTTGTGGTGAGGAGAGAGAGATAATAGCTCATTTAGGAACGACATGAACATGCTGCGTAGGTAGCTGTTTATCAGTAAATATCTCCACTGAGATTAAGAAAAGCAGTAGCTTAATAAATTAAGTACTTCCTGGTATGGTTACTGTACTGGTAACTCCCCAAAAGAATCTGAATTGTGGTGAGGGAACAGAGAAAAAAGCTCATTTAGGACCTGCACTTACGAAGGGTGTAGGCAGCTGTATATCAGGGAGTAAACCTTCTGAGAAAAAAAACAGCTGGAGCTTGTTAAGGTAATTACACAGGGGAAAGGATAATGTACTGGGAACTCCTCAGAAGAATCTGATTTGTGGTGAGGGAAGAGAGATAAAAGCTCATTTAGGAACGACATGAACATGCTGCGTAGGTCGCTGTTTATCAAAATATCTCCACTGAGATTAAGAAAAGCAGTAGCTTAATAAATTAAGTACTTCCTGGTATGGTTACTGTACTGGTAACTCCCCAAAAGAATCTGGATTGTGGTGAGGTTACAGAGAATAAAGCTCATTTAGGACCTGCACTTACGAAGGGGGTAGGCAGCTGTATATCAGGGAGTAAATCTTCTGAGAATAAAAACAGCTGGAGCTTGTTAAGGTAATTACACAGGGGAAAGGATAATGTACTGGGAACTCCTCAGAAGAATCTTATTTGTGGTGAGGGGAGAGAGATAAAAGCTCCTTTAAGAACGACATGAACATGCTGCGTAGGTAGCTGTTTATCTAAATATCTCCACTGAGATTAAGAAAAGCAGTAGCTTAATAAATTAAGTACTTCCTGGTATGGTTTCTGTACTGGTAACTCCCCAAAAGAATCTGGATTGTGGTGAGGGAACAGAGAAAAAAGCTCATTTAGGACCTGCACTTACGAAGGGGGTAGGCAGCTGTATATCAGGGAGTAAACCTTCTGAGAATAAAAACAGCTGGAGCTTGTTAAGGTAATTACACAGGGGAAAGGATAATGTACTGGGAACTCCTCAGAAGAATCTGATTTGTGGTGAGGAGAGAGAGATAATAGCTCATTGAGGAACGACATGAACATGCTGCGTAGGTAGCTGTTTATCAGTAAATATCTCCACTGAGATTAAGAAAAGCAGTAGCTTAATAAATTAAGTACTTCCTGGTATGGTTACTGTACTGGTAACTCCCCAAAAGAATCTGAATTGTGGTGAGGGAACAGAGAAAAAAGCTCATTTAGGACCTGCACTTACGAAGGGTGTAGGCAGCTGTATATCAGGGAGTAAACCTTCTGAGAAAAAAAACAGCTGGAGCTTGTTAAGGTAATTACACAGGGGAAAGGATAATGTACTGGGAACTCCTCAGAAGAATCTGATTTGTGGTGAGGGGAGAGAGATAAAAGCTCATTTAGGAACGACATGAACATGCTGCGTAGGTCGCTGTTTATCAGTAAATATCTCCACTGAGATTAAGAAAAGCAGTAGCTTAATAAATTAAGTACTTCCTGGTATGGTTACTGTACTGGTAACTCCCCAAAAGAATCTGGATTGTGGTGAGGGAACAGAGAAAAAAGCTCATTTAGGACCTGCACTTACGAAGGGGGTAGGCAGCTGTATATCAGGGAGTAAACCTTCTGAGAATAAAAACAGCTGGAGCTTGTTAAGGTAATTACACAGGGGAAAGGATAATGTACTGGGAACTCCTCAGAAGAATCTGATTTGTGGTGAGGGAGAGAGATAAAAGCTCATTTAGGAAGGACATGAACATGCTGCGTAGGTAGCTGTTTATCAGTAAATATCTCCACTGCGATTAAGAAAAGCAGTAGCTTAATAAATTAAGTACTTCCTGGTATGGTTACTGTACTGGTAACTCCCCAAAAGAATCTGGATTGTGGTGAGGGAACAGAGAAAAAAGCTCATTTAGGACCTGCACTTACGAAGGGGGTAGGCAGCTGTCTATGAGGGAGTAAAACTTCTGAGAATAAAAACAGCTGGAGCATGTTAAGGTAATTACACAGGGGAAAGGATAATGTACTGGGAACTCCTCAGAAGAATCTGATTTGTGGTTAGGGGAGAGAGATAAAAGCTCATTTAGAAACGACATGAACATGCTGCGTAGGTAGCTGTTTATCAGTAAATATCTCCAATGAGATTAAGAAAAGCAGTAGCTTAATAAATTAAGTAATCCTTTTATGGTTACTGTACTGGAAACTCCCCAAAATAATCTGGATTTTGGTGAGGGAACAGAGAAAAAAGCTCATTAGGACCAGCACTTACTAAGGGGGTAGGCAGCTGTCTATGAGGGAGTAAACCTTCTGAGAATAAAAACAGATGGAGCACGTTAAGGTAATTACACAGGGGAAAGGATAATGTACTGGGAACTCCTCAGAAGAATCTGATTTGTTTTGAGGGGATAGAGATAAAAGCTCATTTAGGAACGACATGAACATGCTGCGTAGGTAGCTGTTTATCAGTAAATATCTCCACTGAGATTAAGAAAAGCAGGAGCTTAATAAATTAAGTACTTCCTGGTATGGTTACTGTACTGGTAACTCGCCAAAGGAATCTGGATTGTGGTGAGGGAACAGAGAAAAAAGCTCATTTAGGACCTGCACTTACGAAGGGGGTATTCAGCTGTATATTAGGGAGTAAATCTTCTGAGAATAAAAACAGCTGGAGCTTGTTAAGGTAATTACACAGCTGAAAGGATAATGTACTGGGAACTCCTCAGAAGAATCTGATTTTTGGGAGGGGAGAGAGATAAAAGCTCATTTAGGAACGACATGAACATGCTGCCTAGGTAGCTGTTTATCAGTAAATATCTCCACTGAGATTAAGAAAAGCAGTAGCGTAATAAATTAAGTACTTCCTGGTATGGTTACTGTACTGGTAACTCCCCAAAAGAATCTGGATTGTGGTGAGGGAAGAGAGAAAAAAGCTCATTTAGGACCTGCATTTACGAAGGGTGTAGGCAGCTGTATATCAGGGAGTAAACCTTCTGAGAAAAAAAACAGCTGGAGCTTGTTAAGGTAATTACACAGGGGAAAGGATAATGTACTGGGAACTCCTCAGAAGAATCTGATTTGTGGTGAGGGGAGAGAGATAAAAGCTCATTTAGGAACGACATGAACATGCTGCGTAGGTCGTTGTTTATCAGTAAATATCTCCACTGAGATTAAGAAAAGCAGTAGCTTAATAAATTAAGTACTTCCTGGTATGGTTATTGTACTGGTAACTCCCCAAAAGAATCTGGATTGTGGTGAGGGAACAGAGAAAAAAGCTCATTTAGGACCTGCACTTACGAAGGGGGTAGGCAGCTGTATATCAGGGAGTAAACCTTCTGAGAATAAAAACAGCTGGAGCTTGTTAAGGTAATTACACAGGGGAAAGGATAATGTACTGGGAACTCCTCAGAAGAATCTGATTTGTGGTGAGGGAGAGAGATAAAAGCTCATTTAGGAAGGACATGAACATGCTGCGTAGGTAGCTGTTTATCAGTAAATATCTCCACTGCGATTAAGAAAAGCAGTAGCTTAATAAATTAAGTACTTCCTGGTATGGTTACTGTACTGGAAACTCCCCAAAAGAATCTGGATTTTGGTGAGGGAACAGAGAAAAAAGCTCATTTAGGACCTGCACTTACGAAGGGGGTAGGCAGCTGTCTATGAGGGAGTAAAACTTCTGAGAATAAAAACAGCTGGAGCATGTTAAGGTAATTACACAGGGGAAAGGATAATGTACTGGGAACTCCTCAGAAGAATCTTATTTGTGGTGAGGGGAGAGAGATAAAAGCTCCTTTAGGAACGACATGAACATGCTGCGTAGGTAGCTGTTTATCAAAATATCTCCACTGAGATTAAGAAAAGCAGTAGCTTAATAAATTAAGTACTTCCTGGTATGGTTACTGTACTGGTAACTCCCCAAAAGAATCTGGATTGTGGTGAGGTTACAGAGAAAAAAGCTCATTTAGGACCTGCACTTACGAAGGGGGTAGGCAGCTGTATATCAGGGAGTAAATCTTCTGAGAATAAAAACAGCTGGAGCTTGTTAAGGTAATTACACAGGGGAAAGGATAATGTACTGGGAACTCCTCAGAAGAATCTTATTTGTGGTGAGGGGAGAGAGATAAAAGCTCCTTTAAGAACGACATGAACATGCTGCGTAGGTAGTTGTTTATCTAAATATCTCCACTGAGATTAAGAAAAGCAGTAGCTTAATAAATTAAGTACTTCCTGGTATGGTTTCTGTACTGGTAACTCCCCAAAAGAATCTGGATTGTGGTGAGGGAACAGAGAAAAAAGCTCATTTAGGACCTGCACTTACGAAGGGGGTAGGCAGCTGTATATCAGGGAGTAAACCTTCTGAGAATAAAAACAGCTGGAGCTTGTTAAGGTAATTACACAGGGGAAAGGATAATGTACTGGGAACTCCTCAGAAGAATCTGATTTGTGGTGAGGAGAGAGAGATAATAGCTCATTTAGGAACGACATGAACATGCTGCGTAGGTAGCTGTTTATCAGTAAATATCTCCACTGAGATTAAGAAAAGCAGTAGCTTAATAAATTAAGTACTTCCTGGTATGGTTACTGTACTGGTAACTCCCCAAAAGAATCTGAATTGTGGTGAGGGAACAGAGAAAAAAGCTCATTTAGGACCTGCACTTACGAAGGGTGTACGCAGCTGTATATCAGGGAGTAAACCTTCTGAGAAAAAAAACAGCTGGAGCTTGTTAAGGTAATTACACAGGGGAAAGGATAATGTACTGGGAACTCCTCAGAAGAATCTGATTTGTGGTGAGGGAAGAGAGATAAAAGCTCATTTAGGAACGACATGAACATGCTGCGTAGGTCGCTGTTTATCAAAATATCTCCACTGAGATTAAGAAAAGCAGTAGCTTAATAAATTAAGTACTTCCTGGTATGGTTACTGTACTGGTAACTCCCCAAAAGAATCTGGATTGTGGTGAGGTTACAGAGAATAAAGCTCATTTAGGACCTGCACTTACGAAGGGGGTAGGCAGCTGTATATCAGGGAGTAAATCTTCTGAGAATAAAAACAGCTGGAGCTTGTTAAGGTAATTACACAGGGGAAAGGATAATGTACTGGGAACTCCTCAGAAGAATCTTATTTGTGGTGAGGGGAGAGAGATAAAAGCTCCTTTAAGAACGACATGAACATGCTGCGTAGGTAGCTGTTTATCTAAATATCTCCACTGAGATTAAGAAAAGCAGTAGCTTAATAAATTAAGTACTTCCTGGGATGGTTTCTGTACTGGTAACTCCCCAAAAGAATCTGGATTGTGGTGAGGGAACAGAGAAAAAAGCTCATTTAGGACCTGCACTTACGAAGGGGGTAGGCAGCTGTATATCAGGGCGTAAACCTTCTGAGAATAAAAACAGCTGGAGCTTGTTAAGGTAATTACACAGGGGAAAGGATAATGTACTGGGAACTCCTCAGAAGAATCTGATTTGTGGTGAGGAGAGAGAGATAATAGCTCATTGAGGAACGACATGAACATGCTGCGTAGGTAGCTGTTTATCAGTAAATATCTCCACTGAGATTAAGAAAAGCAGTAGCTTAATAAATTAAGTACTTCCTGGTATGGTTACTGTACTGGTAACTCCCCAAAAGAATCTGAATTGTGGTGAGGGAACAGAGAAAAAAGCTCATTTAGGACCTGCACTTACGAAGGGTGTAGGCAGCTGTATATCAGGGAGTAAACCTTCTGAGAAAAAAAACAGCTGGAGCTTGTTAAGGTAATTACACAGGGGAAAGGATAATGTACTGGGAACTCCTCAGAAGAATCTGATTTGTGGTGAGGGGAGAGAGATAAAAGCTCATTTAGGAACGACATGAACATGCTGCGTAGGTCGCTGTTTATCAGTAAATATCTCCACTGAGATTAAGAAAAGCAGTATCTTAATAAATTAAGTACTTCCTGGTATGGTTACTGTACTGGTAACTCCCCAAAAGAATCTGGATTGTGGTGAGGGAACAGAGAAAAAAGCTCATTTAGGACCTGCACTTACGAAGGGGGTAGGCAGCTGTATATCAGGGAGTAAACCTTCTGAGAATAAAAACAGCTGGAGCTTGTTAAGGTAATTACACAGGGGAAAGGATAATGTACTGGGAACTCCTCAGAAGAATCTGATTTGTGGTGAGGGAGAGAGATAAAAGCTCATTTAGGAAGGACATGAACATGCTGCGTAGGTAGCTGTTTATCAGTAAATATCTCCACTGCGATTAAGAAAAGCAGTAGCTTAATAAATTAAGTACTTCCTGGTATGGTTACTGTACTGGTAACTCCCCAAAAGAATCTGGATTGTGGTGAGGGAACAGAGAAAAAAGCTCATTTAGGACATGCACTTACGAAGGGGGTAGGCAGCTGTATATCAGGGAGTAAACCTTCTGAGAATAAAAACAGCTGGAGAATGTTAAGGTAATTACACAGGGGAAAGGATAATGTACTGGGAACTCCTCAGAATAATCTGATTTGTGGTGAGGGGAGAGAGATAAAAGCTCATTTAGGAACGACATGAACATGCTGCATACGTAGCTGTTTCTCAGTAAATATCTCCACTGAGATTAAGAAAAGCAGTAGCTTAATAAATTAAGTACTTCCTTTTACGTTTACTGTACTGGAAACTCCCCAAAAGAATCTGGATTGTGGTGAGGGAACAGAGAAAAAAACTCATTTAGGACCTGCACTTACGAAGGGGGTAGGCAGCTGTATATCAGGGAGTAAACCTTCTGAGAATAAAAACAGCTGGAGTTTGTTAAGGTAATTACACAGGGGAAAGGATAATGTACTGGGAACTCCTCAGAAGAATCTGATTTGTGGTTAGGGGAGAGAGATAAAAGCTCATTTAGAAACGACATGAACATGCTGCGTAGGTAGCTCTTTATCAGTAAATATCTCCAATGAGATTAAGAAAAGCAGTAGCTTAATAAATTAAGTAATCCTTTTATGGTTACTGTACTGGAAACTCCCCAAAATAATCTGGATTGTGGTGAGGGAACAGAGAAAAAAGCTCATTAGGACCAGCACTTACTAAGGGGGTAGGCAGCTGTCTATGAGGGAGTAAACCTTCTGAGAATAAAAACAGATGGAGCACGTTAAGGTAATTACACAGGGGAAAGGATAATGTACTGGGAACTCCTCAGAAGAATCTGATTTGTTTTGAGGGGATAGAGATAAAAGCTCATTTAGGAACGACATGAACATGCTGCGTAGGTAGCTGTTTATCAGTAAATATCTCCACTGAGATTAAGAAAAGCAGGAGCTTAATAAATTAAGTACTTCCTGGTATGGTTACTGTACTGGTAACTCGCCAAAGGAATCTGGATTGTGGTGAGGGAACAGAGAAAAATCTCATTTAGGACCTGCACTTACGAAGGGGGTATTCAGCTGTATATTAGGGAGTAAATCTTCTGAGAATAAAAACAGCTGGAGCTTGTTAAGGTAATTACACAGCTGAAAGGATAATGTACTGGGAACTCCTCAGAAGAATCTGATTTTTGGCAGGGGAGAGAGATAAAAGCTCATTTAGGAACGACATGAACATGCTGCCTAGGTAGCTGTTTATCAGTAAATATCTCCACTGAGATTAAGAAAAGCAGTAGCGTAATAAATTAAGTACTTCCTGGTATGGTTACTGTACTGGTAACTCCCCAAAAGAATCTGGATTGTGGTGAGGGAAGAGAGAAAAAAGCTCATTTAGGACCTGCACTTACGAAGGGTGTAGGCAGCTGTATATCAGGGAGTAAACCTTCTGAGAAAAAAAACAGCTGGAGCTTGTTAAGGTAATTACACAGGGGAAAGGATAATGTACTGGGAACTCCTCAGAAGAATCTGATTTGTGGTGAGGGGAGAGAGATAAAAGCTCATTTAGGAACGACATGAACATGCTGCGTAGGTCGCTGTTTATCAGTAAATATCTCCACTGAGATTAAGAAAAGCAGTAGCTTAATAAATTAAGTACTTCCTGGTATGGTTATTGTACTGGTAACTCCCCAAAAGAATCTGGATTGTGGTGAGGGAACAGAGAAAAAAGCTCATTTAGGACCTGCACTTACGAAGGGGGTAGGCAGCTGTATATCAGGGAGTAAACCTTCTGAGAATAAAAACAGCTGGAGCTTGTTAAGGTAATTACACAGGGGAAAGGATAATGTACTGGGAACTCCTCAGAAGAATCTGATTTGTGGTGAGGGAGAGAGATAAAAGCTCATTTAAGAAGGACATGAACATGCTGCGTAGGTAGCTGTTTATCAGTAAATATCTCCACTGCGATTAAGAAAAGCAGTAGCTTAATAAATTAAGTACTTCCTGGTATGGTTACTGTACTGGAAACTCCCCAAAAGAATCTGGATTTTGGTGAGGGAACAGAGAAAAAAGCTCATTTAGGACCTGCACTTACGAAGGGGGTAGGCAGCTGTCTATGAGGGAGTAAAACTTCTGAGAATAAAAACAGCTGGAGCATGTTAAGGTAATTACACAGGGGAAAGGATAATGTACTGGGAACTCCTCAGAAGAATCTGATTTGTTTTGAGGGGATAGAGATAAAACCTCATTTAGGAACGACATGAACATGCTGCGTAGGTAGCTGTTTATCAGTAAATATCTCCACTGAGATTAAGAAAAGCAGTAGCTTCATAAATTAAGTACTTCCTGGTATGGTTACTGTACTGGTAACTCGCCAAAAGAATCTGGATTGTGGTGAGGGAACAGAGAAAAAAGCTCATTTAGGACCTGCACTTACGAAGGGGGTAGGCAGCTGTATATCAGGGAGTAAACCTTCTGAGAATAAAAACAGCTGGAGCTTGTTAAGGTAATTACACAGGGGAAAGGATAATGTACTGGGAACTGCTCAGAAGAATCTGATTTGTGGTGAGGGGAGAGAGATAAAAGCTCATTTAGGAACCACATGAACATGCTGCGTACGTAGCTGTTTATCAGTAAATATCTCCAATGAGATTAAGAAAAGCAGTAGCTTAATAAATTAAGTACTTCCTGACATGGTTACTGTACTGGTAACTCCCCAAAAGAATCTGGATTGTGGTGAGGGAACAGAGAAATAAGCTCATTTAGGACCTGCACTTACGAAGGGGGTAGGCAGCTGTATATCAGGGAGTAAACCTTCTGAGAATAAAAACAGCTGGAGCTTGTTAAGGTAATTACACAGGGGAAAGGATAATGTACTGGGAACTCCTCAGAAGAATCTGATTTGTAGTGAGGGGAGAGAGATAAAAGCTCATTTAGGAACGACATGAACATGCTGCGTAGGTAGCTGTTTATCAGTAAATATCTCCACTGAGATTAAGAAAAGCAGGAGCTTAATAAATTAAGTACTTCCTGGTATGGTTACTGTACTGGTAACTCGCCAAAGGAATCTGGATTGTGGTGAGGGAACAGAGAAAAAAGCTCATTTAGGACCTGCACTTACGAAGGGGGTAGGCAGCTGTCTATGAGGGAGTAAAACTTCTGAGAATAAAAACAGCTGGAGCATGTTAAGGTAATTACACAGGGGAAAGGATAATGTACTGGGAACTCCTCAGAAGAATCTGATTTGTTGTGAGGGGAGAGAGATAAAAGCTCATTTAGGAACGACATGAACATGCTGCGTAGCTAGCTGTGTATCAGTAAATATCTCCAATGAGATTAAGAAAATCAGTAGCTTAATAAATTAAGTACTTCCTTCTATGGTTACTGTACTGGAAACTCCCCAAAAGAATCTGGATTTTGGTGAGGGAACAGAGAAAGAAGCTCATTTAGGACCTGCACTTACGAAGGGGGTAGGCAGCTGTCTATGAGGGAGTAAAACTTCTGAGAATAAAAACAGCTGGAGCATGTTAAGGTAATTACACAGGGTAAAGGATAATGTACTGGGAACTCCTCAGAAGAATCTGATTTGTTTTGAGGGGATAGAGATAAAAGCTCATTTAGGAACGACATGAACATGCTGCGTAGGTAGCTGTTTATCAGTAAATATCTCCACTGAGATTAAGAAAAGCAGTAGCTTCATAAATTAAGTACTTCCTGGTATGGTTACTGTACTGGTAACTCGCCAAAAGAATCTGGATTGTGGTGAGGGAACAGAGAAAAAAGCTCATTTAGGACCTGCACTTACGAAGGGGGTAGGCAGCTGTATATCAGGGAGTAAACCTTCTGAGAATAAAAACAGCTGGAGCTTGTTAAGGTAATTACACAGGGGAAAGGATAATGTACTGGGAACTCCTCAGAAGAATCTGATTTGTGGTGAGGGGAGAGAGATAAAAGCTCATTTAGGAACGACATGAACATGCTGCGTAGGTAGCTGTTTATCAGTAAATATCTCCACTGAGATTAAGAAAAGCAGTAGCTTAATAAATTAAGTACTTCCTGGTATGGTTACTGTACTGGTAACTCCCCAAAAGAATCTGGATTGTGGTGAGGGAACAGAGAAAAAAGCTCATTTAGAAACTGCACCTACGAAGGGGATAGGCAGTTGTATATCAGGGAGTAAACCTTCTGAGAATAAAAACAGCTGGAGCTTGTTAAGGTAATTACACAGGGGAAAGGATAATGTACCGGGAACTCCCCAGAAGAATCTGATTTGTCGTGAGGGGAGAGAGATAAAAGCTCATTTAGGAAGGACATGAACATGCTGCGTAGGTAGCTGTTTATCAGTAAATATCTCCACTGAGATTAAGAAAAGCAGTAGCTTAATAAATTAAGTACTTCCTGGTATGGTTACTGTACTGGTAACTCCCCAAAAGAATCTGGATTGTGGTGAGGGAACAGAGAAAAAAGCTCATTTAGGACCTGCACTTACGAAGGGGGTAGGCAGCTGTATATCAGGGAGTAAACCTTCTGAGAATAAAAACAGCTGGAGCTTGTTAAGGTAATTACACAGGGGAAAGGATAATGTACAGGGAACTCCTCAGAAGAATCTGATTTGTGGTGAGGGAGAGAGATAAAAGCTCATTTAGGAACGACATGAACATGCTGCGTACATAGATGTTTATCAGTAAATATCTCCACTGAGATTAAGAAAAGCAGTAACTTAATAAATTAAATACTTCCTGGTATGGTTACTGTACTGGTAACTCCCCAAAAGAATCTGGATTGTGGTGAGGGAACAGAGAAAAAAGCTCATTTAGGACCTGCGCTTATGAAGGGGGTAGGCAGCTGTATATCAGGGAGTAAACCTTCTGAGAATAAAAACAGCTGGAGCTTGTTAAGGTAATTACACAGGGGAAAGGATAATGTACTGGAAACTCCTCAGAAGAATCTGATTTATGGTGAGGGGAGAGAGATAAAAGCTCATTTAGGAACGACATGAACATGCTGCGTAGGTAGCTGTTTATCAGTAAATATCTCCACTGAGATTAAGAAAAGCAGTAGCTTAATAAATTAAGTACTTCCTGGAATGGTTTCTGTACTGGGAACTCCCCAAAAGAATCTGGATTGTGGTGAGGGAACAGAGAAAATAGCTCATTTAGGACCTGCACTTACGAAGGGGGTTGGCAGCTGTATATCAGGGAGTAATCATTCTGAGAATAAAAACAGCTGTAGCTTGTTAAGGTAATTACACAGGGGAAAGGATAATGTACTGGGAACTCCTCAGAAGAATCTGATTTTTGGTGAGGGGAGTGAGATAAAAGCTCCTTAGGAACGACATGAACATGCTGCGTAGGTAGCTGTTTATCATTAAATATCTCCACTGAGATAAAAAAAGCAGTAGCTTAATAAATTAAGTACTTCCTGGTATCGTTACTGTACTGGTAACTCCCCAAAAGAATCTGGATTGTGGTGAGGGAACAGAGAAAAAAGCTCATTTAGGACCTGCTCTTACGAATGGGGTAGGCAGCTGTATATCAGGGAGTAAACCTTCTGAGAATAAAAACAGCTGGAGCTTGTTAAGGTAATTACACAGGGGAAAGGATAATGTACTGGGAACTCCTCAGAAGAATCTGATTTGTGGTGAGGGGAGAGAGATAAAAGCTCATTTAGGAACGACATGAACATGCTGCGTAGGTAGCTGTTTATCAGTAAATATCTCCACTGATATTAAGAAAAGCAGTAGCTTAATAAATTAAGTACTTCCTGGTATGGTTACTGTACTGGTAACTCCCCAAAAGAATCTGGATTGTTGTGAGGGAACAGAGAAAAAAGCTCATTTAGAAACTGCACCTACGAAGGGGATAGGCAGTTGTATATCAGGGAGTAAACCTTCTGAGAATAAAAACAGCTGGAGCTTGTTAAGGTAATTACACAGGGGAAAGGATAATGTACCGGGAACTCCCCAGAAGAATCTGATTTGTGGTGAGGGGAGAGAGATAAAAGCTCATTTAGGAACGACATGAACATGCTGCGTAGGTAGCTGTTTATCAGTAAATATCTCCACTGAGATTAAGAAAAGCAGTAGCTTAATAAATTAAGTACTTCCTGGTATGGTTACTGTACTGGTAACTCCCCAAAAGAATCTGGATTGTGGTGAGGGAACAGAGAAAAAAGCTCATTTAGGACCTGCACTTACGAAGGGGGTAGGCAGCTGTATATCAGGGAGTAAACCTTCTGAGAATAAAAACAGCTGGAGCTTGTTAAGGTAATTACACAGGGGAAAGGATAATGTACAGGTAACTCCTCAGAAGAATCTGATTTGTGGTGAGGGGAGAGAGATAAAAGCTCATTTAGGAACGAAATGAACATGCTGCGTACATAGATGTTTATCAGTAAATATCTCCACTGAGATTAAGAAAAGCAGTAGCTTAATAAATTAAGTACTTCCTGGTATGGTTACTGTACTGGTAACTCCCCAAAAGAATCTGGATTGTGGTGAGGGAACAGAGAAAAAAGCTCATTTAGGACCTGCGCTTATGAAGGGGGTAGGCAGCTGTATATCAGGGAGTAAACCTTCTGAGAATAAAAACAGCTGGAGCTTGTTAAGGTAAATACACAGGGGAAAGGATAATGTACTGGAAACTCCTCAGAAGAATCTGATTTATGGTGAGGGGAGAGAGATAAAAGCTCATTTAGGAACGACATGAACATGCTGCGTAGGTAGCTGTTTATCAGTAAATATCTCCACTGAGATTAAGAAAAGCAGTAGCTTAATAAATTAAGTACTTCCTGGAATGGTTTCTGTACTGGTAACTCCCCAAAAGAATCTGGATTGTGGTGAGGGAACAGAGAAAAAAGCTCATTTAGGACCTGCACTTACGAAGGGGGTTGGCAGCTGTATATCAGGGAGTAATCCTTCTGAGAATAAAAACAGCTGGAGCTTGTTAAGGTAATTACACAGGGGAAAGGATAATGTACTGGGAACTCCTCAGAAGAATCTGATTTGTGGTGAGGGGAGAGAGATAAAAGCTCATTTAGGAACGACCTGAACATATTGCGTAGGTAGCTGTTTATCAGTAAATATCTCCACTGAGATTAAGAAAAGCAGTAGCTTAATAAATTAAGTACTTCCTGGTATGATTACTGTACTGGTAACTCCCAAAAAGAATCTGGATTGTGGTGAGGGAACAGAGAAAAAAGCTCATTTAGGACCTGCACTTAGGAAGGGGATAGGCAGCTGTATATCAGGGAGTAAACCTTCTGAGAATAAAAACAGCTGGAGCTTGTTAAGGTAATTACACAGGGGAAAGGATAATGTACTGGGAACTCCTCAGAAGAATCTGATTTGTGGTGAGGGGAGAGAGATAAAAGCTCATTTAGGAACGACATGAACATGCTACGTAGGTAGCTGTTTATCAGTAAATATCTCCACTGAGATGAAGAAAATTAGTAGCTTAATAAATTAAGTACTTCCTGGTATGGTTATTGTACTGGTAACCCCGCAAAAGAATCTGGATTGTGGTGAGGGAACAGAGAAAAAAGCTCATTTAGGACCTGCACTTACGAAGGGGGTAGGCAGCAGTATATCAGGGAGTAAACCTTCTGAGAATAAAAACAGATGGAGCTTGTTAAGGTAATTACACAGGGGAAAGGATAATGTACTGGGAACTCCTCAGAAGAATCTGATTTTTGGTGAGGGGAGAGAGATAAAAGCTCCTTAGGAACGACATGAACATGCTGCGTAGGTAGCTGTTTATCATTAAATATCTCCACTGAGATAAAAAAAGCAGTAGCTTAATAAATTAAGTACTTCCTGGTATCGTTACTGTACTGGTAACTCCCCAAAAGAATCTGGATTGTGGTGAGGGAACAGAGAAAAAAGCTCATTTAGGACCTGCTCTTACGAATGGGGTAGGCAGCTGTATATCAGGGAGTAAACCTTCTGAGAATAAAAACAGCTGGAGCTTGTTAAGGTAATTACACAGGGGAAAGGATAATGTACTGGGAACTCCTCAGAAGAATCTGATTTGTGGTGAGGGGAGAGAGATAAAAGCTCATTTAGGAACGACATGAACATGCTGCGTAGGTAGCTGTTTATCAGTAAATATCTCCACTGAGAATAAGAAAAGCAGTAGCTTTATAAATAAAGTACTTCCTGGTATGGTTACTGTACTGGTAACTGCCGAAAAGAATCTGGATTGTCGTGAGGGAACAGAGAAAAAAGCTCATTAAGGACCTGCACTTACGAAGTGGGTAGGCAGCTGTATATCAGGGAGTAAACCTTCTGAGAATAAAAACAGCTGGAGCTTGTTAAGGTAATTACACAGGGGAAAGGATAATGTACTGGGAACTCCTCAGAAGAATCTGATTTGTGGTGAGTGGAGAGAGATAAAAGCTCATTTAGGAACGACATGAACATGCTACATAGGTAGCTGTTTATCAGTAAATATCTCCACTGAGATTAAGAAAAGCAGTAACTTAATAAATTAAGTACTTCCTGGTATGGTTACTGTACTGGTAACTCCCCAAAAGAATCTGGATTGTGGTGAGGGAACAGAGAAAAAAGCTCATTTAGGACCTGCGCTTACGAAGGGGGTAGGCAGCTGTATATCAGGGAGTAAACCTTCTGAGAATAAAAACAGCTGGAGCTTGTTAAGGTAATTACACAGGGGAAAGTATAATGTACTGGGAACTCCTCAGAAGAATCTGATTTGTGGTGAGGGGAGAGAGATAAAAGCTCATTTAGGAACGACATGGACATGCTGCATAGGTAGCTGTTTATCAGTAAATATCTCCACTGAGATTAAGAAAAGCAGTAGCTTAATAAATTAAGTACTTCCTGGTATGGTTACTGTACTAGTAACTCCCCAAAAGAATCTGGATTGTTGTGAGGGAACAGAGAAAAAAGCTCATTTAGGACCTGCACTTACGAAGGGGACAGGCAGCTGTACATCACGGAGTAAACCTTCTGAGAAAAAAAAAAGCTGGAGCTTGTTACGGTAATTACACAGGGGAAAGGATAATGTACTGGGAACTCCTCAGAAGAATCTGATTTGTGGTGAGGGGAGAGTGATAAAAGCTCATTTAGGAACGACATGAACATGCTGCGTAGGTAGCTGTTTATCAGTAAATATCTCAACTGAAATTAAGAAAAGCAGTAGCTTAATAAATTAAGTACTTCCTGGTATGGTTAGTGTACTGGTAACTCCCCAAAAGAATCTGGATTGTTGTGAGGGAACAGAGAAAAAAGCTCATTTAGAAACTGCACCTACGAAGGGGATAGGCAGTTGTATATCAGGGAGTAAACCTTCTGAGAATAAAAACAGCTGGAGCTTGTTAAGGTAATTACACAGGGGAAAGGATAATGTACCGGGAACTCCCCAGAAGAATCTGATTTGTGGTGAGGGGAGAGAGATAAAAGCTCATTTAGGAACGACATGAACATGCTGCGTACATAGATGTTTATCAGTAAATATCTCCACTGAGATTAAGAAAAGCAGTAGCTTAATAAATTAAGTACTTCCTGGTATGGTTACTGTACTGGTAACTCCCCAAAAGAATCTGGATTGTGGTGAGGGAACAGAGAAAAAAGCTCATTTAGGACCTGCACTTACGAAGGGGGTAGGCAGCTGTATATCAGGGAGTAAACCTTCTGAGAATAAAAACAGCTGCAGCTTGTTAAATTAATTACACAGGGGAAAGGATAATGTACTGGGAAATCCTCAGAAGAATCTGATTTGTGGTGAGGGGAGAGAGATAAAAGCTCATTTAGGAACGACATGAACATGCTGCGTAGGTAGCTGTTTATCAGTAAATATCTCCACTGAGATTAAGAAAAGCAGTAGCTTAATAAATTAAGTACTTCCTGGTATGGTTACTGTACTAGTAACTCCCCAAAAGAATCTGGATTGTTGTGAGGGAACAGAGAAAAAAGCTCATTTAGGACCTGCCCTTACGAAGGGGATAGGGAGCTGTATATCACGGAGTAAACCTTCTGAGAATAAAAACAGCTGGAGCTTGTTACGGTAATTACACAGGGGAAAGGATAATGTACTGGGAACTCCTCAGAAGAATCTGATTTGTGGTGAGGGGAGAGAGATAAAAGCTCATTTATGAACGACATGAACATGCTGCGTAGGTAGCTGTTTATCAGTAAATATCTCCACTGAGATTAAGAAAAGCAGTAGCTTAATAAATTAAGTACTTCCTGGTATGGTTACTGTACTGGTAACTCCCCAAAAGAATCTGGATTGTGGTGAGGGAACAGAGAAAAAAGCTCATTTAGGACCTGCACTTACGAAGGGGGTAGGCAGCTGTATATCAGGGAGTAAACCTTCTGAGAATAAAAAAAGCGTTAGCTTGTTAAGGTAATTACACAGGAGAAAGGATAATGTACTGGGAACTCCACAGAAGAATCTGATTTGTGGGGAGGGGAGAGAGATAAAAGCTCATTTAGGAACGACATGAACTTGATGCAAAGGTAGTTGTTTATCAGTAAATATCTCCACTGAGATTAATAAAAGCAGTAGCTTAATAAATTAAGTACTTCCTGGTATGGTTACTGTACTGGTAACTCCCCAAAAGAATCTGGATTGTGGTGAGGGAACAGAGAAAAAAGCTCATTACGACCTGCACTTACGAAGGGGGTAGGCAGCTGTATATCAGGGAGTAAACCTTCTGAGAATAAAAACAGCTGGAGCTTGTGAAGGTAATTACACAGGGGAAAGGATAATGTACTGCGAACTCCTCAGAAGAATCTGATTTGTGGTGTGGGGAGAGAGATAAAAGCTCATTTAGGAACGACATGAACATGCTACTTAGGTAGCTGTTTATCAGTAAATATCTCCACTGAGATTAACAAAAGCTGTAGCTTAATGAATGAAGTACTTCCTGGTATGGTTACTGTACTGGTAACTCCGCAAAAGAATCTGGATTGTGGTGAGGGAACAGAGAAAAAAGCTCATTACGACCTGCACTTACAAAGGGGGTAGGCCGCAGTATATCAGGGAGTAAACCTTCTGAGAGTAAAAACAGCTGGAGCTTGTTAAGGTAATTACACAGGGGAAAGGATAATGTACTGGGAACTCCTCAGAAGAATCTGATTTGTGGTGTGGGGAGAGAGATAAAAGCTCATTTAGGAACGACATGAACATGCTGCTTAGGTAGCTGTTTATCAGTAAATATCTCCACTGAGATTAACAAAAGCTGTAGCTTAATGAATGAAGTACTACCTGGTATGGTTACTGTACTGGGAACTCCGCAAAAGAATCTGGATTGTGGTGAGGGAACAGAGAAAAATGCTCATTTAGGACCTGCACTTACAAAGGGGGTAGGCAGCTGTATATCAGGGAGTAAACCTTCTGAGAATAAAAACAGCTGGAGTTTGTTAAGGTAATTACACAGGGGAATGGATAATGTACTGGGAACTCCTCAGAAGAATCTGATTTGTGGTGAGCGGAGAGAGATAAAAGCTCATTTAAGAACGACATCAACATGCTGCGTAGGTAGCTGTTTATCAGTAAATATCTCCACTGAGATTAAGAAAAGCAGTAGCTTAATAAATTAAGTACTTCCTGGTATGGTTATTGTACTGGTAACTCCCCAAAAGAATCTGGATTGTCGTGAGGGAACAGAGTAATAAGCTCATTTAGGACCTGCACTTACGAAGGGGGTAGGCAGCTGTATATCAGGGAGTAAACCTTCTGAGAATAAAAAGAGCTGGAGCTTGTTAAGGTAATTACACAGGGGAAAGGATAATGTACAGGGAACTCCTCAGAAGAATCTGATTTGTGGTGAGGGGAGAGAGATAAAAGCTCATTTCGGAACGACTTGAACATGCTGCGTAGGTAGCTGTTTATCAGTAAATATCTCCACTGAGATTAAGAAAAGCAGTAGCTTAATAAATTAAATACTTCCTGGTATGGTTACTGTACTGGTAACTCCCGAAAAGAATCTGGATTGTGGTGATGGAACAGAGAAAAAAGCTCATTTAGGACCTGCACTTACGAAGGGGGTAGGCAGCTGTATATCAGGGAGTAAACCTTCTGAGAATAAAAACAGCTGGAGCTTGTTAAATTAATTACACAGGGGAAAGGATAATGTACTGGGAAATCCTCAGAAGAATCTGATTTGTGGTGAGGGGAGAGAGATAAAAGCTCATTTAGGAACGACATGAACATGCTGCGTAGGTAGCTGTTTATCAGTAAATATCTCCACTGAGATTAAGAAAAGCAGTAGCTTAATAAATTAAGTAATTCCTGGTATGGTTACTGTACTGGTAACTCCCCAAAAGAATCTGGATTGTGGTGAGCTAACAGAGAAAAAAGCTCATTTAGTACCTGCACTTACGGAGGGGGTAGGCAGCTGTATATCAGGGAGTAAACCTTCTGAGAATAAAAACAGCTGGAGCTTGTTAAGGTAATTACACAGGGGAAAGGATAACGTACTGGGAAATCCTCAGAAGAATCTGATTTGTGGTGAAGGGAGAGAGATAAAAGCTCATTTAGGAACGACATTAACTTGCTGCATAGGTAGTTGTTTATCAGTAAATATCTCCACTGAGATTAAGAAAAGCAGTAGCTTTATAAATTAAGTATTTCATGGTATAGTTACTGTACTGGTAACTCCCCAAAAGAATCTGGACTGTGGTGAGGGAACAGAGAAAAAAGCTCATTTAGGACCTGCACTTACGAAGGGGGTAGGCCGCAGTATATCAGGGAGTAAACCTTCTGAGAGTAAAAACAGCTGGAGCTTGTTAAGGTAATTACACAGGGGAAAGGATAATGTACTGGGAACTCCTCAGAAGAATCTGATTTGTGGTGTGGGGAGAGAGATAAAAGCTCATTTAGGAACGACATGAACATGCTGCTTAGGTAGCTGTTTATCAGTAAATATCTCCACTGAGATTAACAAAAGCTGTAGCTTAATGAATGAAGTACTTCCTGGTATGGTTACTCTACTGGTAATTCCCCAAAAGAATCTGGATTGTGGTGAGGGAACAGAAAAAAAAGCTCATTTAGGACCTGCACTTACGAAGGGGGTAGGCAGCTGTATATCAGGGAGTAAACCTTCTGAGAATAAAAACAGCTGGAGCTTGTTAAGGTAATTACACAGGGGAAAGGATAATATACTGGGAACTCCTCAGAAGAATCCGATTTGTGGTGAGGGGAGAGAGATAAAAGCTCATTTAAGAACGACATGAACATGCTGCGTACGTAGCTGTTTATCAGTAAATATCTCCAATGAGATTAAGAAAAGCAGGAGCTTAATAAATTAAGTACTTCCTGGTATGGTTCCTGTACTGGTAACTTCCCAAAAGAATCTGGATTGTGGTGAGGGAACAGAGAAATAAGCTCATTTAGGACCTGCACTTACTAAGGGGGTAGGCAGCTGTATATCAGGGAGTAAACCTTCTGAGAATAAAAAGAGCTGGAGCTTGTTAAGGTAATTACTCAGGGGAAAGGATAATGTACTGGGAAACACTCAGAAGAATCTGATTTGTGGTGAGGGGAGAGAGATAAAAGCTCATTTAGGAACGACATGAACATGCTGAATATGTAGCTGTTTATCAGTAAATATCTCCACTGAGATTACGAAAAGCAGTAGCTTAATAAATTAAGTACTTCCTGGAATGTTTACTGTACTGGTAACTCCCCAAAAGAATCTGGATTGTGGTGAGGGAACAGATCAAAAAAGCTCATTTAGGACCTGCACTTACCAAGGGGGTAGGCAGCTGTATATCAGGGAGTAAACCTTCTGAGAATAAAAACAGCTGGAGCTTGTTAAGGTAATTACACAGGGGAAAGGATAATGTACTGGGAACTCCTCAGAAGAATCCGATTTGTGGTGAGGGGAGAGAGATAAAAGCTCATTTAGGAACGACATGAACATGCTGCGTACGTAGCTGTTTATCAGTAAATATCTCCACTGAGATTAAGAAAAGCAGTAGCTTAATAAATTAATTACTTCCTGGTATGGTTACTGTACTGGTAACTCCCCAAAAGAATCTGGATTGTGGTGAGGGAACAGAGAAAAAAGCTCATTTAGGACCTGCACTTACGAAGGGGGTAGGCAGCTGTATATCAGGGAGTAAACCTTCTGAGAATAAAAACAGCTGGAGCTTGTTAAGGTAATTACACAGGGGAAAGGATAATGTACTGGGGACTCCTCAGAAGAATCTGATTGGTGGTGAGGGGAGAGAGATAAAAGCTTATTTAGGAACGACATGAACATTCTGCGTAGGTAGCTGTTTATCAGTAAATATCTCCACTGAGATTATGCAAAGCAGTAGCTTAATAAACTAAGTACTTCCTGGTATGGTTACTGTACTGGTAACTCCCCAAAGAATCTGGATTGTGGAGAGGGAACAGAGAAAAAAGCTCATTTAGGACCTGCACTTACGAAGGGGGTAGGCAGCTGTATATCAGGGAGTAAACCATCTGAGAATAAAAACATCTGGAGCTGTTAAGGTAATTACACAGGGGAAAGGATAATGTACTGGGAACTCCTCAGAAGAATCTGATTTGTGGTGAGGGGAGAGACATAAAAGCTCATTTAAGAACGACATGAAAATGCTGCGTAGGTAGCTGTTTATCAGTAAATATCTCCACTGAGATTAAGAAAAGCAGTAGCTTAATGAATTAAGTACTTCCTGGTATGGTTACTGTACTGGGAACTCCCCAAAAGAATCTGGATTGTGGTGAGGGAACAGAGAAAAAAGCTCATTTAGGACCTGCACTTACGAAGGGGGTAGGCAGCTGTATATCAGGGAGTAAACCTTATGAGAATAAAAACAGTTGGAGCTTGTTAAGGTAATTACACAGGGGAAAGGATAATGTAGTGGGAACTCGTCAGAAGAATCTGATTTGTGGTGAGGGGAGAGAGATAAAAGCTCATTTAGGAACGACATGAACATGCTGCGTAGGTAGCTGTTTATCAGTAAATATCTCCACTGAGATTAAGAAAAGCAGTAGCTTAATAAATTAAGTACTTCTTGGTATGGTTACTGTACTGGTAACTCCCCAAAAGAATCTGGATTGTGGTGAGGGAACAGAGAAAAAAGCTCATTTAGGACCTGCACTTATGAAGGGGGTAGGCAGCAGTATATCAGGGAGTAAACCTTCTGAGAATAAAAACAGCTGGAGCTTGTTAAGGTAATTACACAGTGGAAAGGATAATGTACTGGGAACTCCTCAGAAGAATCTGATTTGTGGTGAGGGGAGAGAGATGAAAGCTCATTGAGGAACGACATGAACATGCTGCATAGGTAGCTGTTTATCAGTAAATATCTCCACAGAGATTAAGAAAAGCAGTAGCTTAATACATTAAGTACTTCCTGGTATGGTTACTGTACTGGTAACTCCCCAAAAGAATCTGGATTGTGGTGAGGGAACAGAGAAAAAAGCTCATTTAGGACCTGCACTTACGAAGGGGGTAGGCAGCTGTACATCAAGGAGTAAACCTTCAGAGAATAAAAACAGCTGGAGCTGTTAAGGTAATTACACAGTGGAAAGGATAATGTACTGGGAACTCCTCAGAAGAATCTGATTTGTGGTGAGGGGAGAGAGATAAAAGCTCATTTAGGAACGACATGAACATGCTGCGTAGGAAGCTGTTTATCAGTAAATATCTCCACTGAGATTAAGAAAAGCAGTAGCTTAATAAATTAAGTACTTCCTGGTATGGTTACTGTACTGGTAACTCCCCAAAAGAATCTGGATTGTGGTGAGAGAACAGAGAAAAAAGCTCATTTAGGACCTGCACTTACGAAGGGGGTAGGCAGCTGTATATCAGGGAGTAAACCATCTGAGAATAAAAACAGCTGGAGCTTGTTAAGGTAATTACACAGGGGAAAGGATAATGTACTGGGAACTCCTCAGAAGAATCTGATTTGTGGTGAGGGGAGAGGGATAAAAGCTCATTTATGAACGACGTGAACATGCTGCGTACGTAGCTGTTTATCAGTAAATATCTCCACTGAGATTAAGAAAAGCAGTAGCTTAATAAATTAAGTACTTCCTGGTATGGTTACTGTACTGGTAACTCCCCAAAAGAATCTGCATTGTGGTGAGGGAACAGAGAAAAAAGCTCATTTAGGACCTGCACTTACGAAGGGGGTAGGCAGCTGTATATCAGGCAGTAAACCTTCTGAGAATAAAAACAGCTAGAGCTTGTTAAGGTAATTACACAGGGGAAAAGATGATGTACTGGGAACTCCTCAGAAGAATCTGATTTGTGGTGAGGGGAGAGAGATAAAAGCTCATTTAGGAACGACATGAACATGCTGCATACGTAGCTGTTTATCAGTAAATATCTCCACTGAGATTAAGAAAAGCAGTAGCTTAATAAATTAAGTACTTCCTGGTATGGTTACTGTACTGGTAACTCCCCAAAAGAATCTGGATTGTGGTGAGGGAACAGAGAAAAAAGCTCATTTAAGACCTGCACTTACGAAGGGGGTAGGCAGCTGTACATCAAGGAGTAAACCTTCAGAGAATAAAAACAGCTGGAGCTGTTAAGGTAATTACACAGTGGAAAGGATAATGTACTGGGAACTCCTCAGAAGAATCTGATTTGTGGTGAGGGGAGAGAGATAAAAGCTCATTTAGGAACGACATGAACATGCTGCGTAGGTAGCTGTTTTTGAGTAAATATCTCCACTGAGATTAAGAAAAGCAGTAGCTTAATAAATTAAGTACTTCCTGGTATGGTTACTGTACTGGTAACTCCCCAAAAGAGTCTGGATTGTGGTGAGGGAACAGAGAAAAAAGCTCATTAAGAACCTGCACTTACGAAGGGGGTAGTCAGCTGTATATCAGGGAGTAAACCTTCTGAGAATAAAAACAGCTGGAGCTTGTTAAGGTAATTACACAGGGGAAAGGATAATGTACTGGGAACTCCTCAGAAGAATCTGATTTGTGGTGAGGGGAGAGACATAAAAGCTCATTTAAGAACGACATGAAAATGCTGCGTAGGTAGCTGTTTATCAGTAAATATCTCCACTAAGATTAAGAAAAGCAGTAGCTTAATGAATTAAGTACTTCCTGGTATGGTTACTGTACTGGGAACTCCCCAAAATAATCTGGATTGTGGTGAGGGAACAGAGAAAAAAGCTCATTTAGAACCTGCACTTACGAAGGGGGTAGGCAGGTGTATATCAGGGAGTAAACCTTCTGAGAATAAAAACAGTTGCAGCTTGTTAAGGTAATTACACAGGGGAAAGGATAATGTACTGGGAACTCCTCAGAGGAATCTGATTTGTGGTGAGGGGAGAGAGATAAAAGCTCATTTAGGAACGACATGAACATGCTGCGTAGGTAGCTGTTTATCAGTAAATATCTCCACTGAGATTAAGAAAAGCAGTAGCTTAATAAATTAAGTACTTCTTGGTATGGTTACTGTACTGGTAACTCCCCAAAAGAATCTGGATTGTGGTGAGGGAACAGAGAAAAAAGCTCATTTAGGACCTGCACTTATGAAGGGGGTAGGCAGCAGTATATCAGGGAGTAAACCTTCTGAGAATAAAAACAGCTGGAGCTTGTTAAGGTAATTACACAGTGGAAAGGATAATGTACTGGGAACTCCTCAGAAGAATCTGATTTGTGGTGAGGGGAGAGAGATAAAAGCTCATTGAGGAACGACATGAACATGCTGCATAGGTAGCTGTTTATCAGTAAATATCTCCACTGAGATTAAGAAAAGCAGTAGCTTAATACATTAAGTACTTCCTGGTATGGTTACTGTACTGGTAACTCCCCAAAAGAATCTGGATTGTGGTGAGGGAACAGAGAAAAAAGCTCATTTAGGACCTGCACTTATGAAGGGGGTAGGCAGCAGTATATCAGGGAGTAAACCTTCTGAGAATAAAAACAGCTGGAGCTTGTTAAGGTAATTACACAGTGGAAAGGATAATGTACTGGGAACTCCTCAGAAGAATCTGATTTGTGGTGAGGGGAGAGACATAAAAGCTCATTTAGGAACGACATGAACATGCTGCGTAGGTAGCTGTTTATCAGTAAATACCTCCACTGAGATTAAGAAAAGCAGTAGCTTAATAAATTAAGTACTTCCTGGTATGGTTACTGTACTGGTAACTCCGCAAAAGTATCAGGATTGTGGTGAGGGAACAGAGAAAAAAGCTCATTTAGGACCTGCACTTATGAAGGGGGTAGGCAGCAGTATATCAGGGAGTAAACCTTCTGAGAATAAAAACAGCTGGAGCTTGTTAAGGTAATTACACAGGGGAAAGGATTATGTACTGGGAACTCCTCAGAAGAATCTGATTTGTGCTGAGGGAAGAGAGATAAAAGCTCATTTAGGAACGACATGAACATGCTGCATACGTAGCTGTTTATCAGTAAATATATCCACTGAGATTAAGAAAAGCAGTAGCTTAATAAATTAAGTACTTCCTGGTATGGTTACTGTACTGGTAACTCCCCAAAAGAATCTGGATTGTGGTGAGGGAACAGAGAAAAAAGCTCATTTAGGACCTGCACTTACGAAGGTGGTAGGCAGCTGTATATCAGGGAGTAAACCTTCTGAGAATAAAAACAGCTGGAGCTTGTTAAGGTAATTACACAGGGGAAAAGATGAAGTACTGGGAACTCCTCAGAAGAATCTGATTTGTGGTGAGGGGAGAGCGATAAAAGCTCATTTAGGAACGACATGAACATGGTGCGTAGGTAGCTGTTTATCAGTAAATATCTCCCCTGAGATTAAGAAAAGCAGTAGCTTAATAAATTAAGTACTTCCTTGTATGGTTACTGTACTGGTAACACCCCAAAAGAATCTGGATTGTGGTGAGGGAACATTGAAAAAAGCTCATTTAGGACCTGCACTTACGAAGGGGGTAGGCAGCTGTATATCAGGGAGTAAACCTTCTGAGAATAAAAACAGCTGGGGCTTGTTAAGGTAATTACACAGGGGAAAGGATAATGTACTGGGAACAATTCAGAAGAATCTGATTTGTGGTGAGGGGAGAGAGATAAAAGCTCATTTAGGAACGACATGAACATGCTGCGTAGGAAGCTGTTTATCAGTAAATATCTCCACTGAGATTAAGAAAAGCAGTAGCTTAATAAATTAAGTACTTCCTGGTATGGTTACTGTATTGGTAACTCCACAAAAGAATCTGGATTGTGGTGAGGGAACAGAGAAAAAAGCTCATTTAGGACCTGCACTTATGAAGGGGGTAGGCAGCAGTATATCAGGGAGTAAATCTTCTGAGAATAAAAACAGCTGGAGCTTGTTAAGGTAATTAAACAGGGGAAAGGATAATGTACTGGGAACTCCTCAGAAGAATCTGATTTGTGGTGAGTGGAGAGAGATAAAAGCTCATTTAGGAACGACATGAACATGCTGCGTAGGTGGCTGTTTATCAGTAAATATCTCCACTGAGATTAAGAAAAGCAGTAGCTTAATAAATTAAGTACTTCCTGGTATTGTTACTGTACTGGTAACTCCCCAAAAGAATCTGTATTGTGGTGAGGGAACAGAGAAAAAAGCTCATTTACGACCTGCACTTATAAAGGGGGTAGGCAGCAGTATATCAGGGAGTAAACCTTCTGAGAATAAAAACAGCTGGAGCTTGTTAAGGTAATTACACAGTGGAAAGGATAATGTACTGGGAACTCCTCAGAAGAATCTGATTTGTGGTGAGGGGAGAGAGATAAAAGCTCATTTAAGAACGACGTGAACATGCTGCGTAGGTGGATGTTTATCAGTAAATATCTCCACTGAGATTAAGAAAAGCAGTAGCTTGATAAACTCAGTACTTCCTGGTATGGTTACTGTACTGGTAACTCCACAAAAGAGTCTGGATTGTGGTGAGGGAACAGAGAAAAAAGCTCATTTAGGACCTGCACTTACGAAGGGGGTAGGCAGCTGTATATCAGGGAGTAAACCTTCTGAGAATAAAAACAGCTGGAGCTTGTTAAGGTAATTACACAGGGGAAAGGATAATGTACTGGGAACTCCTCAGAAGAATCTGATTTGTGGTGAGGGGAGAGAGATAAAAGCTCATTTAGGAACGACATGAACATGCTGGGTAGGTAGCTGTTTATCAGTAAATATCTCCACTGAGATTAAGAAAAGCAGTAGCTTAATAAATTAAGTACGTCCTGGTATGGTTACTGTACTGGTAACTCCCCAAAGAATCTGGATTGTGGTGAGGTAACAGAGAAAAGAGCTCATTTAGGACCTGCACTTACGAAGGGGGTAGGCAGCTGTATTTCAGGGAGTAAACCTACTGAGAATAAAAACAGCTGGAGCTTGTTAAGGTAATTACACAGGGGAAAAGATGAAGTACTGGGAACTCCTCAGAAGAATCTGATTTGTGGTGAGGGGAGAGCGATAAAAGCTCATTTAGGAACGACATGAACATGGTGCGTAGGTAGCTGTTTATCAGTAAATATCTCCCCTGAGATTAAGAAAAGCAGTAGCTTAATAAATTAAGTACTTCCTTGTATGGTTACTGTACTGGTAACACCCCAAAAGAATCTGGATTGTGGTGAGGGAACATTGAAAAAAGCTCATTTAGGACCTGCACTTACGAAGGGGGTAGGCAGCTGTATATCAGGGAGTAAACCTTCTGAGAATAAAAACAGCTGGAGCTTGTTAAGGTAATTACACAGGGGAAAGGATAATGTACTGGGAACAATTCAGAAGAATCTGATTTGTGGTGAGGGGAGAGAGATAAAAGCTCATTTAGGAACGACATGAACATGCTGCGTAGGAAGCTGTTTATCAGTAAATATCTCCACTGAGATTAAGAAAAGCAGTAGCTTAATAAATTAAGTACTTCCTGGTATGGTTACTGTATTGGTAACTCCACAAAAGAATCTGGATTGTGGTGAGGGAACAGAGAAAAAAGCTCATTTAGGACCTGCACTTATGAAGGGGGTAGGCAGCAGTATATCAGGGAGTAAATCTTCTGAGAATAAAAACAGCTGGAGCTTGTTAAGGTAATTAAACAGGGGAAAGGATAATGTACTGGGAACTCCTCAGAAGAATCTGATTTGTGGTGAGTGGAGAGAGATAAAAGCTCATTTAGGAACGACATGAACATGCTGCGTAGGTGGCTGTTTTTCAGTAAATATCTCCACTGAGATTAAGAAAAGCAGTAGCTTAATAAATTAAGTACTTCCTGGTATTGTTACTGTACTGGTAACTCCCCAAAAGAATCTGTATTGTGGTGAGGGAACAGAGAAAAAAGCTCATTTACGACCTGCACTTATGAGGGGGTAGGCAGCAGTATATCAGGGAGTAAACCTTCTGAGAATAAAAACAGCTGGAGCTTGTTAAGGTAATTACACAGTGGAAAGGATAATGTACTGGGAACTCCTCAGAAGAATCTGATTTGTGGTGAGGGGAGAGAGATAAAAGCTCATTTAAGAACGACGTGAACATGCTGCGTAGGTGGATGTTTATCAGTAAATATCTCCACTGAGATTAAGAAAAGCAGTAGCTTGATAAACTCAGTACTTCCTGGTATGGTTACTGTACTGGTAACTCCACAAAAGAGTCTGGATTGTGGTGAGGGAACAGAGAAAAAAGCTCATTTAAGACCTGCACTTACGAAGGGGGTAGGCAGCTGTATATCAGGGAGTAAACCTTCTGAGAATAAAAACAGCTGGAGCTTGTTAAGGTAATTACACAGGGGAAAGGATAATGTACTGGGAACTCCTCAGAAGAATCTGATTTGTGGTGAGGGGAGAGAGATAAAAGCTCATTTAGGAACGACATGAACATGCTGTGTAGGCAGCTGTTTATCAGTAAATATCTCCACTGAGATTAAGAAAAGCAGTAGCTTAATAAATTAAGTACTTCCTGGTATGGTTACTGTACTGGTAACTCGCCAAAAGAATCTGGATTGTGGTGAGGGAACAGAGAAAAAAGCTCATTTAAGACCTGCACTTATGAAGGGGGTAGGCAGCTGTATATCAGGGAGTAAACCTTCTGAGAATAAAAACAGCTGGAGCTTGTTAAGGTAATTACACAGGGGAAAGGATAATGTACTGGGAACTCCTCAGAAGAATCTGATTTGTGGTGAGGAGAGAGAGATAAAAGCTCATTTAAGAACGACATGAACATGCTGTGTACATAGCTGTTTATCAGTAAATATCTCCACTGAGATTAAGAAAAGCAGTAGCTTAATAAATGAATTACTTCCTGGTATGGTTACTGTACTCGTAACTCTCCAAATAATCTGGATTGTGGTGAGGGAGCAGAGAAAATAGCTCATTTAGGACCTGCACTTACGAAGGGGGTAGGCAGCAGTATATCAGGGAGTAAACCTTCTGAGAATAAAAACAGCTGGAGCTTGTTAAGGTAATTACACAGGGGAAAGGATACTGTACTGGGAACTCCTCAGAAGAATCTGATTTGTGGTGAGGGGAGAGAGATAAAAGCTCATTTCGGAACGACATGAACATGCTGCGTAGGTAGCTGTTTATCAGTAAATATCTCCACTGAGATTAAGAAAAGCAGTAGCTTAATAAATTAAGTACTTCCTGGTACGGTTACTGTACTCTAACTCCCAAAAGAATCTGGATTGTGGTGAGGGAACAGAGAAAAAAGCTCATTTAGGACCTTTACTTACGAAGGGGGTAGGCAGCTGTATATCAGGGAGTAAACCTTCTGAGAATAAAAACAGCTGGAGCTTGTTAAGGTAATTACACAGGGGAAAGGATAATGTACTGGGAACTCCTCAGAAGAATCTGATTTGTGGTGAGGGGAGAGAGATAAAAGCTCATTTAGGAACGACATGAACATGCTGCGTAGGTAGCTGTTTATCAGTAAATATCTCCACTGAGATTAAGAAAAGCAGTAGCTTAATAAATTAAGTACTTCCTGGTATGGTTACTGTACTGGTAACTCCCCAAAAGAATCTGGATTGTGGTGAGGGAACATTGAAAAAAGCTCATTTAGGACCTGCACTTACGAAGGGGGTAGGCAGCTCTATATCAGGGAGTAAACCTTCTGAGAATAAAAACAGCTGGAGCTTGTTAAGGTAATTACACAGGGGAAAGGATAATGTACTGGGAACTCCTCAGAAGAATCTGATTTGTGGTGAGGGGAGAGAGATAAAAGCTCATTTAGGAAGGACATGAACATGCTGCGTAGGAAGCTGTTTATCAGTAAATATCTCCACTGAGATTAAGAAAAGCAGTAGCTTAATGAATTACGTACTTCCTGGTATGGCTACTGTATTGGTAACTCCACAAAAGAATCTGGATTGTGGTGAGGGAACAGAGAAAAAAGCTCATTTAGGACCTGCACTTATGAAGGGGGTAGGCAGCAGTATAACAGGGAGTAAATCTTCTGAGAATAAAAACAGCTGGAGCTTGTTAAGGTAATTACACAGGGGAAAGGATAATGTACTTGGAACTCCTCAGAAGAATCTGATTTGTGGTGAGGGGAGAGAGATAAAAGCTCATTTAAGAACGACATGAACATGCTGCACACGTAGCTGTTTATCAGGAAATATCTCCACTGAGATTAAGAAAAGCAGTAGCTTAATGAATTAAGTACTTCCTGGTATGGTTACTGTACTGGTAACTCCCCAAAAGAATCTGGATTGTGGTGAAGGAACAGAGAAAAAAGCTCATTTAGGACCTGCACTTACGAAGGGGTTAGGCAGCTGTATATAAGGGAGTAAACCTTCTGAGAAAAAAAACAGCTGGAGCTTGTTAAGGTAATTACACAGGGGAAAGGATAATGTACTGGGAACTCCTCAGAAGAATCTGATTTGTGGTGAGGGGAGAGAGATAAAAGCTCATTTAGGAACGACGTGAACATGCTGCGTAGGTGGCTGTTTATCAGTAAATATCTCCACTGAGATTAAGAAAAGCAATAGCTTAATAAACTCAGTACTTCCTGGTATGGTTACTGAACTGGTAACTCCACAAAAGAATCTAGATTGTGGTGAGGCAACAGAGAAAAAAGCTCATTTAGGACCTGCACTTACGAAGGGGGTAGGCAGCTGTATATCAGGGAGTAAACCTTCTGAGGATAAAAACAGCTGGAGCTTGTTAAGGTAATTACACAGGGGAAAGGATAATGTACTGGGAACTCCTCAGAAGAATTTGATTTGTGGTGAGGGGAGAGAGATAAAAGCTCATTTAGGAACGACATGAACATGCTGCGTAGGCAGCTGTTTATCAGTAAATATCTCCACTGAGATTAAGAAAAGCAGTAGCTTAATAAATTAAGTACTTCCTGGTATGGTTACTGTACTGGTAACTCCCCAGAAGAATCTGGATTGTGGTGAGGGAACAGAGAATAAAGCTCATTTAAGACCTGCACTTATGAAGGGGGTAGGCAGCTGTATATCAGGGAGTAAACCTTCTGAGAATAAAAACAGCTGGAGCTTGATAAGGTAATTACACAGGGGAAAGGATAATGTACTGGGAACTCCTCAGAAGAATCTGATTTGTGGTGAGGGGAGACAGATAAAAGCTCATTTAGGAACGACATGAACATGCTGCGTACATAGCTGTTTATCAGTAAATATCTCCACTGAGATTAAGAAAAGCAGTAGCTTAATAAATGAATTACTTCCTGGTATGGTTACTGTACTCGTAACTCTCCAAATAATCTGGATTGTGGTGAGGGAGCAGAGAAAAAAGCTCATTTAGGACCTGCAATTACGAAGGGGGTAGGTAGCAGTATATCAGGGAGTAAACCTTCTGAGAATAAAAACAGCTGGAGCTTGTTAAGGTAATTACACAGGGGAAAGGATACTGTACTGGGAACTCCTCAGAAGAATCTGATTTGTGGTGAGGGGAGAGAGATAAAAGCTCATTTCGGAACGACATGAACATGCTGCGTAGGTAGCTGTTTATCAGTAAATATCTCCACTGAGATTAAGAAAAGCAGTAGCTTAATAAATTAAGTACTTGCTGCTATGGTTACTGTACTGGTAACTCCCCAAAAGAATCTGGATTGTGGTGAGGGAACAGAGAAAATAGCTCATTTAGGACATGCACTTACGAAGGGGGTAGGCAGCTGTATATCAGGGAGTGAACCTTCTGAGAATAAAAACAGCTGGAGCTTGTTATGGTAATTACACAGGGGAAAGGATAATGTACTGGAACTCCTCAGAAGGATCTGATTTGTGGTGAGGGGAGAGAGATAAAAGCTCATTTAGGAACGACATGAACATGCTGCGTAGGTAGCTGTTTATCAGTAAATATCTCCACTGAGATTAAGAAAAGCAGTAGCTTAATAAATGAATTACTTCCTGGTATGGTTACTGTACTCGTAACTCTCCAAATAATCTGGATTGTGGTGAGGGAGCAGAGAAAAAAGCTCATTTAGGACCTGCACTTACGAAGGGGGTAGGTAGCAGTATATCAGGGCGTAAACCTTCTGAGAATAAAAACAGCTGGAGCTTGTTAAGGTAAATAAACAGGGGAAAGGATACTGTACTGGAACTCCTCAGAAGAATCTGATTTGTGGTGAGGGTAGAGAGATAAAAGCTCATTAGGAACGACATGAACATGCTGCGTAGGTAGCTGTTTTTCAGTAATTATCTCCACTGAAATTAAGAAAAGCAGTAGCTTAATAAATTAAGTACTTCTTGGTATGGGTACTGTACTGGTAACTCCCCAAAAGAATCTGGATTGTGGTGAGGGAACAGAGAAAAAAGGTCTTTAAAGACCTGCACTTACGAAGGGGGTAGGCCGCAGTATATCTGGGAATAAACCTTCTGAGAATAAAAACAGCTGGAGCTTGTTAAGGTAATTACACAGGGGAAAGGATAATGTACTTGGAACTCCTCAGAAGAATCTGATTTGTGGTGATGGGAGAGAGATATAAGCTCATTTAAGAACGACATGAACATGCTGCACACGTAGCTGTTTATCAGGAAATATCTCCACTGAGATTAAGAAAAGCAGTAGCTTAATGAATTAAGTACTTCCTGGTATGGTTACTGTACTGGTAACTCCCCAAAAGAATCTGGATTGTGGTGAAGGAACAGAGAAAAAAGCTCATTTAGGACCTGCACTTACGAAGGGGTTAGGCAGCTGTATATCAGGGAGTAAACCTTCTGAGAAAAAAAACAGCTGGAGCTTGTTAAGGTAATTACACAGGGGAAAGGATAATGTACTGGGAACTCCTCAGAAGAATCTGATTTGTGGTGAGGGGAGAGAGATAAAAGCTCATTTAGGAACGACGTGAACATGCTGCGTAGGTGGCTGTTTATCAGTAAATATCTCCACTGAGATTAAGAAAAGCAATAGCTTAATAAACTCAGTACTTCCTGGTATGGTTACTGAACTGGTAACTCCACAAAAGAATCTAGATTGTGGTGAGGCAACAGAGAAAAAAGCTCATTTAGGACCTGCACTTACGAAGGGGGTAGGCAGCTGTATATCAGGGAGTAAACCTTCTGAGAATAAAAACAGCTGGAGCTTGTTAAGGTAATTACACAGGGGAAAGGATAATGTACTGGGAACTCCTCAGAAGAATTTGATTTGTGGTGAGGGGAGAGAGATAA